>NC_135375.1:2560345-2660345 GCF_049243985.1 Paroedura picta
GATGTGAACAAATGATGTTTGGAACCTAATTGGTTGTGCGGAAACAGCCTGCCTGAGCTCTGACACCAATGAGTACAAGTGTAGTGGTGAGATCACAACTGCAATATGCAGGACCACGTATGTTCCAGCCCAATGGGCTCAGTGGTCATAAGTGAGAACATAACAAGGACCAGATGCAAAACCAGCGGGTGGGGAAGAAATATTTGCACAATGTGTGTTTTTAGGAAATATGTCTATCCCACCAGTACGTTCACACATGCTCAAGAAGGTTGCTTCAATCTGCTTCAGCAGCCGTCTGTAAGTGGATTCCGTCATTCCACAAAGTTAAATCCGGTCGCAAAGGGCATTGAAAGTAGATGGGAAATGCATTATTTAGTGGGTTTGAAAGCAACAGAAGAAGAAGAAGAAGAAGAAGAAGAAGAAGAAGAAGAGGAGGAGGAGGAGGAGGAGGAGGAGGAGGAGGAGGAGGAGGAGGAGGAGGAGGAGGAGGAGGAGGAGGAGGAGAGGAGAGGAGAGGAGAGGAGAGGAGAGGAGAGGAGAGGAGAGGAGAGGAGAGGAGAGGAGAGGAGAGGAGGAGGAGTTGGTTCTTATAGGCTACTTTTCTCTACCTGGAGGAGTCTCAAAGCAGCTTGCAATGGCCTTCCCTTTCCTCTCCCTGCAACAGACACCCTGTGAGGGAGGTGGGGCTGAGGGAGCTCTGAGAGAAGTTGTAACTGGCTGAAGGCCCCAAAGCAACTTACAAACACCACAGACACCCGGGGACAGTGACAGTGAGAGAGCTCTGGGAGAACTGATCTGCGAGAACAGCTCTAAGAAAACTGTGACTGGCCCAAGGTCACCCGGCTGGTTGCATGTGGGGGAGAAGTGGGGAAACCAAGCCCACCTCTCCAGATTAGAGACCATCCCTCTTTAACCACTGCACGGAAATGGATAGTATCCAGAATAACCCTAATTGGTACAGGGCTCCTTGAACCCTCGTTTTCCTCTTTTGCCGAGTTATTTTATTTTTCCAAGCATCCTAATTTTTCATCCACCTTTTTTGTTTTCTTAGCCAGACTAAGTGCTTCACCACTAGCAGAATTTCCAGGTCACTACGAAAGGTTTATCCGCCTCAGGAGACACTTCCCTTTGCGGTCGACTTGTAATTGAAACTTTACCTCATTTTGTATTTAGTTGTTATTTATATTCGTAATATAGGAGCCAAATTTATATTCCCTCTATTGAGCAGGCTTCCTTGCTGCTCACGTGGTTGTAATCGCTTATATCTTTTGACTGGTAATGTTAAGCAGGTTTCTCTTAATATTCTGTACCCCTAGATTTAGCTCTTTTTTATAGCCCGCTTTTCACTACCTGAAGGAATCCTGAGGCGGTTTACAAACACCTCTCCCTTCCTCTCCCCGCGACTGACTCTCTGTGAGGTCAGTGGGGCTGAGAGAATTCTGAGAGAACTGTTCTGTAAGGTGAGCTCTCAGAGAATGGTCACTAGCCCAAGATCACACTATTGGCAGCACGCAGAGGAGAGGGGTATCAAACCCAGCTCACCATACTGGAATTAGAGAGGCCTATGTTAAAATATTTAAGGGGTTAAGTATTAGTGGAGCTGTTATTTTATTACTTTCATCAAGATACTTGGGGACACGTAGGTACTGCGGTTTGGAAACAGGAACACTAAGATATAACTTTTTTAAAAAGCTTTTTCGCAAAGAAGAGATTTTTTTTTTTTGCCCCGTATGAATCCACCAGGCTGTGTGGAACACTCTTCCCTAGCAAGATGTGATAAGCTTTTTCTATTTGGACAAATACACAGGACAAGACACCTTAAACACCATAGATTTGCCTATGAGAGATTAATTTAAAATTACCCTGGAACAACCTTTGTTGAGAGCCAGTTTAGTGTAGTGGTTAGGAGTGCGGACTTCTAATCTGGCATGCCGGGTTCGATTCTGCACTCTCCCATGTGCAGCCAGCTGGGTGACCTTGGGCTTGCCACGGCACTGATAAAACTATTCTGACCGAGCAGGAATATTAGAGCTCTCTCAGCCTCACCCACCTCACAGGGTGTCTGTTGTGGGGAGAGGAAAGGGAAGGCGATTGGAAGCCGCTTTGAGCCTCCTTCAGGTAGAGAAAAGTGGCATATAAGAACCAAGGCTAGGGCATCTTCTTGACCAAGGCTAGGGCATTTTCAGCTCTGGCTCCAACCTGGTTGGACAAGCTGGCCGTTGAAACTTGAGCCATGACAGAGCTGTCCAGGATCCACAGGTTCTTTAAGACAGGATTTTTCCACCAGTCTTATGGTTGAGGCTATAATGACTGGAGAACACATAGGCCTCCCTACTCACCTTGGTTCCCTACATTAAGAAGAAGAGTTGGCTTTTATACCCTGCTTTTCACTGCCCAGAGGAGTCTCAAAGCAGCAAGTCCAGGGAAGCTCAATGTGGCAGATTCTAGTTAATGATACTTTCACTCCTATCCCAGAAGTTACAGTTCATACTTTCTCATATTTTGGTTCACTGGCTGCTCTTTGGAGGTATCTGTGGATGCAGCCCATAATAGCCTGCTTGTCTTCCCTTGCTTATACAGATTCCCTTGCCAAGACAGATCCTGGCATTGCTTTGTGTGGGTGGGTGTCAAGTGCTGTCATGTGATTTCCAACTTGCGATGGCCCTGTGAACAAATGACCACGACGGGCCACCCAGGTGTGCCATGGCCTGCCTCTGTTTGGTGACCCTGGACCTCCTTGATGGTCTCATGTCCACTTATTGACCAGGGCTGATCCACATGGATCTCCACCCTAACCAGGGCCTTTGCTTCTGCAATTTGATGAAACTGGGCTCACCTGGGACATTCTGCTAATTTATTGGGGCACAAATTGCATTTAGACCAGGGGTGGATAAACTGTGGCTCTCTCTAGGCTACGGTTCCCATGAGCCCCAAATAGGGTGTGGCCAGACCACAAGGATGAGAGATTTGAAATCACCCATCCTCGTTTCTCCCCACAGCCCATCTATCGAGCCTTCAAACTTCAGCTCACCTATGAGGACCCTGGATGACAGCAAGCAAGGAATTCATGTCCCCTGAGGCAGGGGTAGTCAACCTGTGGTCCTCCAGATGTCCATGGACATCTGGAGGACCACAGGTTGACTACCCCTGCCCTGAGGCATGAAGGAAGCAACGCTGGCCTTCCTTACAAAGCTGTTGTGTGAGGACTGCGGGGATAATTCAGGGGAGTCTCTTTGAACGCTGGCCCTTAAAACAGTTCCCAACCCGGACCGATCTTCTGTTTGCAAGCACAAAGGACAAACATTTTGCCCTCAGGGGGGAGGGGGGGAGAAGTCGCAAAGAAAGAGGAGAGCGGGCTTTCTCCCCCTCCTTACATTCATTCCCCTTGCAGCGTCTTTTAATAATTTAATTCCCATTAGAAGTGCCTGTGTTGGGGGTGGGGGGGGGGGAGATTTATAGAGAGATTTCACTCCAGGTTGAGTTTTTGTCTTTCCGTGTTTTCTTGGCATTTATCATGCATGTTTTAATTTAGATCTGAGACTTCTAACCATCTGGTCATTATTGCCAAGAAATATTCATTTTCTTTGAGTGGCAGCGGCTTCATTCATCATGGAATGAGCCCATCCCTCCTGGATTTCCCGCCCCGTCCTCCCCTTGGCTTGAGCTGAAGCCGAAAGTTATCCAGCTCGGGCTGTGACACTGCCAAGCTGAAAACTCATACATAGCAAAGCATACCTCTGCCACGTGGGAAGGGCAGGCTGCAGCAGGGGGGAATGCAGGCAGATTCTTTTCAGTTGAACGTTCTTGGGAGAAAAAGGCTTCATAATTTATCACTAAGGCCAAATGGAAACAATTCCCTGCTCTTCAGCGATCCTGGTAGTACATTTGGGTGTATTGTGTTGTCAGGTTGCTTCCTACTTATGTTGATCCTATAGATTAATGACCTTCACTTGGACCTCTGAATTAGGCTAGCCTGAATTTCAGCAGCTAATGTTGCTCAAGACGATGCATCCTCCTGGACCGAATCAAGATCTAGGTTTCCTGTTCCATTACCAATGCTGATTTCTCCATGCCTGCTGCCCTTCTACGTAACGTGTCTGATCTAATCATGCCTGCTGATATCATTCACAATTTGAAATCCCTCTACTCCCCAAGATATAAGGACAGATGGACTCACATTTTAGCTGCATCTGAAGAAGTAAACAGTGGAAACTCCTTCCTTGCCACAAATGTGGTTAGTCTTGAAGGTGCTGCTGGACTCTGGTTCTTTCTGCTGTAGCAGCAGATGGACTAACAAGGCCTCCCATATTGATATGTAGCCATGTAGGTCAGGACAAACCATCGCCTGCCTCTATGTAGCAATGTTGGACTTTGTGGGTGATTTCCTATCCAAGTACTAACCACGGCCGAGCTTGCTTAGTTTCCAAGATCTGATTTGACCTGCCTTGGCCAACCCTATGATAGCCGCTGGCCACTTCATGGGAGAACATGGTGTGCTGGTTAAGAGCCGTGGCTTCTAATCTGGCGAGCAGGGTTTGATTCCCTGCTCCTCCCCATGCAGCCATCTGGGTGACCTTGGGCTAGTCACAGTCCTGTTAAAGCCCAGAGCAGTCCTGTCAGAGCTCTCTCAGCCCCACCTACCTCACAATGTGTCTGGAGTAGGGAGAGGAAGGGAAGGCGAATGTAAGCTGCTTTGAGACTCCTTTGGGCAGTGAAAAAGCTGGGTATTAAACCCAACTCTTCTTCTTCTTTATTGGAGGGGGAGGGGGGAGAGAAAAATTTGGCTTCCTGCTCTGTGCGATATCTACAGACCAGATCCCTTAAAACAGCTCTGTGGCAAAGAAGAGATCCCAAAGGGTGGGGGAAAAATGAGGTGGAAAACTGACCACAAACGGAAATAGTCCCAGATGTTCCAGCGGCACAAAGAGGAGCTGGCCTCTCCCTTTTTAATGATTGTGCCGAGCATCCTTCTGTTACTCTGGAAATGGTTCGGTGGCAGTGCCTGCCTGGGGAACAGCTGCTCCTCCAAATCCAGACCCTACAATTTGAATAAATTATCCATCTCTGGCATCGGTCCGTTAAGAACGTGGGGCGGCGGGGCGGGGGGGGGGAGCCTTTAGGAATATTCTGCCACTTCATGAGAACACCACCAATTTGAAGCCGGCGTGACATCTTGGGGAGGGGCCCTTCCCTCACACCCCTTTTATTCCACCCCCCTACCCCTACCCCTACCCCTACCCCTACCCCTACCCCTACCCCTACCCCTACCCCTACCCCTACCCCTACCCCTACCCCTACCCCTACCCCTACCCCTACCCCTACCCCTACCCCTACCCCTACCCCTACCCCTACCCCTACCCCTACCCCTACCCCTACCCCTACCCCCCAGCCCCGCTCTCCTCCTGCCCCTTCTTCTGCTTCCTTTCTTTCCCAAGTGCTGCCGAATGATCGTTTCTTTTTCGGCCACGGATCTTGTCTGTGGGAGAATGAAATGAAAAGAGAGAAGAGCAAAGGGGGAAGTTGGGGGGGGGGGGGGAGAGGGAGAGAAAAACCATTAATCGCCTATATATCAAAGAGAAAAATGACATCCCCCCCTCCATGTCAAGGGCTCCCTAGAGTGTTCAGCTATTATTACCTGTACAAGGTTGCCGGTGCAGCTCCAGAAGTATCTCCTTCGGCTTCCATCAGGCCACGAGTTTTCTCGATTCCGCACCCGAGACAAGTTTTTATTAACTTTCTCTTCGGCATCCGCCCGGCTAGTTAATGATGCAGGGCACCATTGGGGTAGGCTAATGCAGGCCGTTTATCAAAAGCCACCGCCGCGCATAAATAGGCCGTCCGTTCACCGGGTACGATCCATCAGAGCCGGAGCCTGCCTGTTCTACAGCTCTCTTTCGAAGAAGAGTAACTTTTCTCTAATTGCCGACCGGGCCTCGGACGAAAGGCGCCGTTTGGGTTGCTAGCTCACTCCCGGCGGGCAATTCGGGAATATTTTGGCAGGGAGCAAGACAAAAGGGGAAAATATGCCACCTGCCCAGCCTGGAAAAAGCTAGTTTATGTTGGTATAGTTAGAGTTTTACGTCCGTGTGAATACAATTTTATTTATCTGTTTATCTATTTGTGACATTTTGATACTGCCCTCCCCGGTGGCTCAGGGTGGCTCAGAACATAGTCCAATATAACCCACTCCAGTAGAATACAAAATATAATCTGCTCTGAAAATTAGCCTCAATAAAGTGGCATCAATATTATTAAACACTGAAACCATTACAACCGTTTAAAACACTTAATCGTAACTGAACGGATTGGCTGAACCATAAACTGACTCGGGATGTACCGAATGGGCATTTCTGATGGAGGGGGGGGTCTGGAGGGCCCCGTAGAGGTTATCAGCTCACTGGCCCCAGACCAATACGTAGATGACCTTTAGGGTCAAAACACATTTTGTTTTGTTTTTAATTTGATTTCTTCACCGCCCCACACTATTATTATTATTATTATTATTATTATTATTATTATTATTATTATTATTATATTATTATTATTATTATTATTATTAAGACTTTTATCCCGCCACTCCCAGACAAGCTGGCTTATGGCGGCTCACAATTTATAAAATATCAAACCCATAATAAGATACAATAAAACAGATAAAAAACAACACAAGATGGCGAATACAGAATCCCACATTAAGCCCTTAGTCTCCGATCTTCCATTCCCGGCTGTGTAAATTTGGGGCGATGATAAGGCCCCTTCCAGGGGGTCCAGATCATACAAGGTTGGGGGAAGAACCACTCTTTATCACCCAGCATTCACCCCAGCCTCAACCAAAAGCCTGGTGGAAGAGCTCCATTTTACAGGCCCTTTAGAACCCAGAGAGTTCCAACAGCTCTTCTGGGAGCTCATTCCACCAGGCAGGGGCCGGGACAGAAAGGCTCTGGCCCTGGATGAGGCAACTCTTCTTCTTCTTCTTCTTCTTCTTCTTCTTCTTCTTCTTCTTCTTCTTCTTCTTCTTCTTCTTCAGTAATATCAGAGCTCTCTCAGCCTCACAGGGTGTCTGTTGTAGGGAGAGAAAAGGGAAGGATATTGTAAGCCGCCCTGAGACTCTGCTTTGAATTTCAGCCATGCTGGTGAACCTCCTGAAGGCATCTGGGTTTTGGCCCCTGTGTGACACAGAGTGTTGAAGTAGATGGGCTACTGGGCTGATCCAACAAGGTTTCTCTTAAGTTCTCACGAAGGAAGCTTTGATTCTTGAAAGCTTATTCCCTGAATATCTCCCTGGTCCCTGAAAATGCTACTGGACTCAAATTCAGACGCTGGTTTACCACCTCTGTAAGAATTGTCACACCAATCTTTTTATATATTGTGTGTCACTTCCCCCACACAAACACGCACACCCCACTATTTCTAAACTCAGCTCAACAGCATCGCTCATGGTTTCTCGCAAAGTTTAATACTTTAGGAGAATGGAAAGATTCAGAAGAACATTTTTCTTCTCTCCCCCACCTTCCGTAACGTTCGGAGGCATTAGTGGGAAAATTGGCCCGTGCTTATTTCTCAGTTTGTTTTATTTATGGTAAATTTATTATAATAAGGATGTTCTCTGTCATTGTCGGGCCAGATTTATTTATTGTATCTCCCTTTTGAAAACCACTGCTATTGATCGCTTTGAGAGCTTGACTCGAAGAAAAGAAAGGGGGGGTGGGGGGAAAAAAACAACCGCACACACCATTCACACAAGGCATGAAAAGAAATGACCGCATTGTTATCAATTACTTCATAATGAGATGTGAGGAGAGAATTTTAAACATTATTCCTAGCATTACCGTGGGGGGAAAAAAACAACAATATATTTACAGGAAATTATCCTTGGGTGATGAATGGTGTGTTTTAAAGTGAGGGGATCTCTAATGAGGACCTCTCTCCATGGCACAGAAGCTTATTTCGAGCCGCTATGTGTTTTAATTAAAACTGAATTTAGTGTCTCTCTGCTGAGGATGGAAACAACCCACCCACCCTTGCATCTTGCACGGAGCATCTATGTCTACCCAGGGAAAATTTAAGCAGAAATCCTGGCTAGATTTGGAGAAATGGAGATGGCTTAATGGTCAAGTCTCTCTTTGGGGGCGCAGAGAGGGATGAGTTCAATTCCCGGCATCGGCAACTAAAAGGAGCTGGTAGCGGGTGATGACAGACCTCCACTTGACTTGGATAGACCAAGGGTTGATTCAGTAGAAGGCAGTTCAATTGCATGTTGGAGAGAAGTGGAACAGGCTTCCTCGGGAGGTGGTGGGTTCTCTATTTTGGGAATTTTTAAACAGAGGCTGGATAGCCATCTGACGGAGAGGCTGATTCTGTGAAGGTTCAAGGGGGTGTCAGGTTACAGTGGATAAGCAATAGGGTGGTGAGTGACCTGCATTGTGCAGAGGGTTGGACTAAATGACTCATGAGGTCCCTTCCAACTTTGTTATTCAATGATTCTATGATTCTAAATCTTCTCGTGAACTCCTGGAATGTGTTAATTTGTTGATGTGGGAACACATCTACTGGTGCACCCCCTGGGATAGAAATGGGTATGAACATGGGTCCCTTGTCCCACCCCAGGGAGTGCACCAGTAGCTGCAGCAGCAGCAGTAGCAGCAACCACGGCAGCAACAACGGTGGTGGAAGAAGCGGCAATGGCAGCAATGAGAGTGGCAGAAGCAACAGCAGTGATAGCAGCGGCAGTGGCCGAAGCGCACCAACAGCAGTCCCATCCACCCCATGGACAACTGAGGGTTGGGGGCACAGAGGGTAACACTAGTGCCACCAGTGGTGGCAATGGCAGAAGCAGTGGCAATGTGGCAGTGGCAGTGGCAGCGCAGTGGTCAGCCCTCACCAGCCTCCCCCACAGCCATTTTCCTGCTGCTTCAGCCAAAGACCCTAGTGTTCCCCTGTCTGCATACCAGGATGAAGGAACCGGGGCTGGGGGTGGCTCCAGCCGCAGAAGATGGCTGGCGGGCAACAAAGTCGGAGCAAGAATCCGATTGCAGCAGATGATGTGTTCCCACATCATCTGCCGCAATCTGATTCTTGCACATTTTTTTTCCTTTCTTTTACTCTTCCTATTTGAAAGGACTCAGTGAAGCAAACAGGACGGGAAAATTAAAAAGCTACATAATCCAAACAGAACATATTTTAAAAGAAGAAATCCAACCCGCAAGCTTTTCAAAAGACCAAACACCCAGGAAAACATTTTCCTGCTCTGGGGGGGGAAAATATGTCTGAATTATAAACAGTTGTGCTCAATGTCATCTCCGTAGAGAAGAAAGTCTTAAGCCTTCCTGTTTTATTGACCAACCATGTATTGGTCTGTTTGCTCTGCACGCTGATCACCAGCATCATAACGTCTAATCTTGGCTCCTTAAAAAGAATGGGAGATGGCAGAGGATATCTTTGACCATCAACATGTATCTGAAGAAGAAGGCAGATGCCCAGAATTAATCTTTGTTGGTCTTAAAGGTGCCCCTGGACTCAGACTTCATTCTGTTGCTTCAGACCATCATGGTGACCCACCTAACCGTACCATCAACGTAATCTCTATTCTCTTTGCCTGGTACATTTTCTTATCCCATAAACATGGATACATGAAGCTGCTTTATACAGAATCAGGCCCTTGGTTCATCTAGACCAGCACTGTCTACTCAAAACGCTTGTGGCTCTGCAGAATTTCTCAGGCTGATGTTTTTCCTTACCTGGAGTTCTTGGAGGTGGAAGTTGGGGCTCTTTGCATGCCAAGCAGTTGCTCTACCACCGAGAGCCAGCATGGTATAGTGTTTAAGAGCAACAGACCCTAATCTGGAGAGTCAGGGTTGATTCCCCCTCTCCTCCTCCACATGAAGGCAGCTAGGTAATTTTGGGCCAGTCCCAGTTCTCTCAGAGTTCTCTCAGCCTCACCCACCCCACAAGGTATAAATGGGGAGAGGAAGGGAAAGGCAATTGTCAACCAATTTGAGACTACTTAAGGTAGAGAAAAGCAGGGTGTAAAAACCTCCTCCTCCTCTTCTTCTTCTTCTTCTTCTTCTTCTTCTTCTTCTTCTTCTTCTTCTCCTTCTTCTTCTTCTTCTTCTTCTTCTTCTTCTTCTTCTTCTTCGTCTTCTTCGTCTTCTTCTTCTTATTCTCTTTTTGCCTTAACCAGTTCTGCAGGCTCTCAAGCCGAGGTCTTTTTGCAACACCTGTTGCTCAGCCATTTCTGCTGGGGTTGTTGGGGACTGAACTTCTGCATGCCAAGCAGAGGTTCTATCACTGAGTTACCGCCATTAGATGGGGATTGAAATCCTCACTGTGACCACAGAGGTCAGTGGCTGATCCCCTCCCCCCGGATTACACGTTTTCTCAGCCTGCTTGGTGAAGCTGTTGTGAAAATAAAATAAGAATGGGAGAATTATTATAATTATTATAATTATTTATTTATTTAATTATTTAACTAGATTTTATAGCACCCTCCCGAGAGTAGCTCAGGATGGCGTATCCCTCCCTGAGCTTATTAGAGGAACAGCGGGCGGAGGGTGGGGGGGGAAATGGCATGGGTTCCCAAACCGGGCCTGCTTAACATTTCAGCCACATTTTCCTCTCCCTTTGTTGCACGCTCTCCCTTTCCCAGGGCTCCTCTCAGTCCCCCCCCCCCCTTTCATTCAATAGAAAAAAGATTTCAACATTCACTTTTTGTATCATCCACATACGCGCAGCCTTCCCTGTGAACTGAAATACGGAATCGTACATTAGTTCCTTCAGCTCCCGGCTGTGACAGACAGTAATTTACCATTTTATTGTGATTCAGTACCTTGGACAGAGGCGCACACGGGCTGTCGCGTGGTGTTCCTCACAAGCACCGCCTGTCAAACGGGAGAGCTGCTCTAAATGAGGACACCTAGATTTATAATTTTGAAAACACCCGGAAATTTGAGGGGAGGGGGGCAAGGGGGGGGGGTTCTAAGCTGGAGTGGCTGGTTAGATAATATTTAAAAACTTGGAAGGTAATGGATAGAGACATGTTCCGTGTTGCACGCCTCCCGAACGACTGTCTTTTCAGAGTGCAGCTGTGTTCATCTGCCAGAGAATAGAATCATAGAATAATAGAAGAGTTGGAAGGTACCTCCTGGGTCATCTAGTCCAACCCCCTGCAGGACACTCATAACATTAACACTCATCCAGTGTAACCTGCCACCCCCTTGAGCCTTCAGAGAATCAGCCTCTCCGTCAGATGGCTACTCAGCCACTGTTTAAAAATCTCCAAAGATGGAGAACCCACCACCTCCCGAGGAAGCCTGTTCCACTGAGAAACCGCTCTAATTGTCAGGAACTTCTTCTGGATGTTTAGATGGAATTTCTTTTGCATTAATTTCATCCCATTGGTCCTGGTCTGTCCCCCTGGGGCAAGAGAAAACAATTCTGCTCCATCCTCCATATGGCACCCTTTTAAATACTTGAAGATGGTTATCAGATCCCCTCCCAGTCATCTCCTCTCCAGGTTAAACAGACCAAGCTCCCCCAACCTTTCCTCATACGTCTTGGACTCCAAGCCCATCACCATCTTTGTTGCCCTCCTCTGGACACGCTCCAGTTTGTCAACATGCCTCATCAACTGGGGTGCCCAAAACTGAACAAGTGAGGCCAAACTAGAGCAGAGTACAGTGGTAGCATCACCTCCCGTGATTCAGTAGCCCCTCCCCATGTTAAGAACAGTAAGAGCCAAGATTAGATTAGCTTAGAGACCAGCAAGGTTGCAGGGTATTCTCTCTCTCTCTCTCTCTCTCTCTCTCTCTCTCTCTCTCTCTCTCTCTCTCTCTCTCTCTCTCTCTCTCTCTCTCTCCTTCCTTCCTTCCTTCCTTCCTTCCTTCCTTCCTTCCTTCCTTCCTTTCTTTCTTTCTTTCTTTCTTTCTTTCTTTCTGTCTCTGTCTCTGTCTCTGTCTCTGTCTCTGTCTCTGTCTCTGTCTCTCCTGCTTGCTTTCTCTCCCTCTTTCTTTCCCTCTGTCTTTTTCTTCCTTCCATTCCTTCCTCCAATTTTTCTTTCTTTCTTTCTTTCTTTCTTTCTTTCTTTCTTTCTTTCTTTCTTTCTTTCTTTCTTTCTTTCTTTCTTTCTTTCTTTCTTTCTCTCTGTCTCTGTCTCTGTCTCTGTCTCTGTCTCTGTCTCTGTCTCTGTCTCTGTATCTCCTGCTTGCTTTCTCTCCCTCTTTCTTTCCCTCTGTCTTTTTCTTCCTTCCATTCCTTCCTCCAATTTCTTTCTTTCTTTCTTTCTTTCTTTCTCTCTCTCTCTATCTCTGTCTCTCTCTCTCTGTCTCTCTCTCTGTCTCTCTCCCCCCCCCATGCCAGCTACAGACACAGGGTACAAATTTAGGGAGGGGGGGGCCATCCCAATAAATAAAAGCAATTGAACCGTGTGTGGCTCCAGGTATAAATCTGAGTATTACCGAAGCTAAACAGATTGATTGAATTACATTGGGGGCATCGAGGGCAAAATGGCCCCGATCTGCTTCCCTTCCCGATTGCATTTCCCTCCCTGGAAACGTCGCCGTTCCTGCTGATTCAATTGGCGGTTCGAGGGAGCGGCGGAAACATTTGCGTTTGCTTATTGCTAAGCAAATCTCTCCGCCGTTGACATTCTTTGATCCGGCCTCCCTTCCCTCTTCGGCCCACCCCGGCCGGGGAAGGAAACAATATGCTGAAGTTGAAAAATGGTGCTCAGCGAGGGGTTTAAATACATTTTTTGAATCCCAAATATATTTTAAAGGTCAATTTCAGCAGTAATTATGTTATAATGGCAGAGGCTTTTAGAGAAGACAAAACACATGATTAATACGCCGCCAGATGCAAACTGTCGGGAGATTCGATCTCTTCGTTTTCCAGACCATGAAGTTGAAGATGCAAAACTTAGCGGCTTTGAAGGTCTCCGAAGAAGAACGTTGGCAGAGCCCTGCTGGACTGGATCAGTGGCCCATCTAGTGCAGCACCCTCACTCACCCAGTGGCACCTCTGGACGGCCAGCCACAGGGCAGGGAGGCCGAGGCCTTCTCCTGATAAGGACCTCAGAAGAGCCCTGCTGGATCGGGCCAGGGAGGGTCCCTCCAGTCCAGCCTCCCGTCTCACCCAGGGGCTAGCCAGTTCCTCTGCAGGGCCAGCCACAGGGCAGAGAGGCCGAGGCCTTCCCCTGAGAAGACCCTCAGAAGAGCCCTGCTGGGTCAGGCCAGGGAGGGTCCCTCCAGTCCAGCCTCCCGTCTCACCCAGGGGCTAGCCAGTTCCTCTGCAGGGCCAGCCACAGGGCAGAGAGGCCGAGGCCTTCCCCTGAGAAGACCCTCAGAAGAGCCCTGCTGGATCGGGCCAGGGAGGGTCCCTCCAGTCCAGCCTCCCGTCTCACCCAGGGGCTAGCCAGTTCCTCTGCAGGGCCAGCCACAGGGCAGAGAGGCCGAGGCCTTCCCCTGAGAAGACCCTCAGAAGAGCCCTGCTGGATCGGGCCAGGGAGGGTCTCTCCAGTCCAGCCTCCCGTCTCACCCAGGGGCTAGCCAGTTCCTCTGCAGGGCCAGCCACAGGGCAGAGAGGCCGAGGCCTTCCCCTGAGAAGACCCTCAGAAGAGCCCTGCTGGGTCAGACCAGGGAGGGTCCCTCCAGTCCAGCCTCCCGTCTCACCCAGGGGCCAGCCAGTTCCTCTGCAGGGCCAGCCACAGGGCAGAGAGGCCGAGGCCTTCCTGTGATAAGGACCTCAGAAGAGCCCTGCTGGGTCAGGCCAGGGAGGGTCCCTCCAGTCCAGCCTCCCCTCTCCCCCAGGGGCCAGCCAGTTCCTCTGCAGGGCCAGCCACAGGGCAGAGAGGCTGAGGCCTTCCCCTGAGAAGACCCTCAGAAGAGCCCTGCTGGGTCAGACCAGGGAGGGTCCCTCCAGTCCAGCCTCCCGTCTCACCCAGGGGGCAGCCAGTTCCTCTGCAGGGCCAGCCACAGGGCAGAGAGGCCGAGGCCTTCCTGTGATAAGGACCTCAGAAGAGCCCTGCTGGATCAGACCAGGGAGGGTCCCTCCAGTCCAGTCTCCCGTCTCACCCAGGGGCCAGCCAGTTCCTCTGCAGGGCCAACCACAGGGCAGAGAGGCCGAGGCCTTCCCCTGAGAAGACCCTCAGAAGAGCCCTGCTGGGTCAGGCCAGGGAGGGTCCCTCCAGTCCAGCCTCCTGTCTCACACAGAGGCCAGCCAGTTCCTCTGGAGGGACAACAGCAGGGCAGAGAAGTCAAGGACTTCATAAGAAGATCAGAAGAGCCCTGCTGGATCAAGCCAGTGGTCCATCTAGTGCATCATCCTGACTCACACAGGGGCCGGCCAGCTTCTCTGGAAGTCCAACAACAGAGCACAGAGGCTGAGGCCTTCTCCTAAGAAGTGGCTGGATCAGGCAAGTGGCCCATCTAGTCCAGCACGCTGCCTCATATAGTAGCCAAATGTTTCCTCTAGAGTCCAAGGCTTTCACAAGAACATCAGAAGAGCCCTGCTGGATCAGGTCAGTGATGGTCCATCTAATCCAGCATCCTGTCTCACAGTCTGGTCAACCACTTCCTCCGGAGGGCCAGCAACAGGGCAGAGAGTCTGAGGCCTTTCACTGATAAGAACATCCGAAGAACTCTGCTAGATCAGAGCAGTGGTCCATCTACTCTAGCCTCGTGTCTCACATAGTGGCCAGCCAGTTCCTCTGGAGGGCACAGAACAACAGGGCACAGAAGCTGAAAACGTCACCTGATGTTGCCTGCTGGCTCTGGCATTGAGAGTTTTACTGCCTTTGAATGTGGAAATTCCCTTTAGTCCCTATTACTACTAGGCACTAAAACAGACCTCCCTTCCATGAATCGACCTGCCCTGCATGAATACTTCCTGCTCACACCTATTCTCTGTGAGGTCCCATCCTATCTCAAAATAGGGTAGTGGTGTAGGAAACACAGCCAAGGGACAACTGAAATGATCAACAGGTTGTACCTTTTCAACTCAAAAAGCCAAGGGTCAAGCTTTTAGGGCTTTTATGTAGCAAAAATATAACCTTGGATGGGGGGAGAGGAGATGCATAAAGTTACCAACGCGGTATTCCATACATGCATCAGGGATCCTTCACATGCTCTGTGCATACAGCTATCCTAAGCAGAGTTACCCCTCTGTCAGCCCATTTCAGCCCAGGGGCTCCGGATGGTGACCTGTCTTGAATGTCGAGAAGGAGCACAGCTAGGCAGAGAAGGAGCAGAAGGCCCAGGATTTTCCATGCCTCTGGACACAGAAGGATTTTATACAGGCTAACAAGAGATCATCTTTTCATAGACTCTCGCTGGAAACTCTGCCGTTAGATCCCATTAATTAAATGCCAGCAACTTAAATCATTGATACTAGAGACTCAAGGACTCTGCAGACTAATAGCAAAGTTGGTCTGTTTTTTTCCCAGACCCAGATTGGACAAAGATGGATTTCAGGGGGAGAGCCTGAAACACTTGCTGGCTTCAAAATGTTTTGGCTCGACTGTACTAATGAAGGTATTAATATTGCAGCCATCGGGAAGAGAGCAGGGCCTGTTTTGCGGATCCTGCGGGGGAGAGGAGCGGCCTTCTCCTCCTCAACACGCTCGTCCACGGGTAGATAAGACTCCCGTCGTTTCTGGAGCACCCACTGCGAGGCTGTGGGTCACCTGGATGTAAGGATTCCCTGACAGGCAAATGGTAAATCGTCTCCCAAAATGATTTGACATTTTTTTATTTGCAAAGAAGGGCTTAAGGAAATGTTTAATACTAGGTATAAGTCCCGCTGTAGCCCAAATACAGCGGGCATTAGCGGGCAGGTGGTTGGGCACGGGAGGCCTTGGCTTCGTCCCGGAGAAAAGCAGCGGGTCTGCTCCTTTCCCCTGGGGGAAGCCTTTCCCCCCTCCCTCCCCGAGGTCCCTGCTTCCGGGTGGCGAAAGGAGCAGGCCCGCCACGTCTCTGACGTTTCTGCAAGGGGTGCTGAGAGAATAAAAATATGGAAAGCCCGCAGTTTGTTCTTCATCTTGAGGGCTGCTGAATTGGCCAAACCTGGAGTGTTTTCCGCAGACTTCTAACAATATGTGCTCTCCGGGTCTCCCTCTCTGTTGAGGGCTGCCAGCACTTGATCCTTCCCCCGCCCGCTTGCCCCCCCCACCCACTTTTGTGCCGTGAAGGGTCCAATCTTCTAAACTGTAAAAGAGGAACACAAAATCAACTCTGACAAGGTTATTTCACATCCCTAATTCCCCGCTACCAATTTTGGCAACGCTTTAAGGAGACCAATGATGTCCACACACCCCCCTTCCCGTCACCCTCCCTCCCCACCCAGCTTTCCAAGAAAATAGGAGAAGGCCCCCAAATACATTTTCAAATCAAGATAAAGCCATCAAGGAAATAACCGAACATGATTAGGAAAGACCTTTCCTTAGTGGAGAAAAGAGGCATGATTTAGCTCTGGCTGCTTTCCGGAGATCCCCGCACAATCAACCTGAGACGGGTGATGGAGAAAACAGCGATGCAAAAGTAACTTTGAAGAATTGGTTGCCAGGGAAACAGATCCGTAAATACTTAACTGCAAACGGTAAGAGACACCATGATAGTCCTGGGCCTGTGATGGTGTAGAAGAAGGACAAATCTTTCACCTGGCTCTCTCAAGATTTTTCCCCTTCCCTTCTTTTCACGCCATCCCACTGGGGGGGGGGCATCCCAACACTGCAGGAACAGTGTGCAGACTTTATAGCTACTCTCTTTCCCAATTAATGCTATTATCACAATGTCCTGCTGAACTATATATGCAAATCTGCACCAATACGGGTCTTGCAAATTCTTCAGTGTTTGTTTTGTATGCATTAAAGACCGCTTGGTGTTGTGGTTAAGAGCAGAGGTGTCTTATCTGGTGAGCCAGGTTTGATTCCCCGCTCCTCCTCCACCTGCAGCCAGCTGGGTGACCTTCAGTCCCTCACAGCCCTGATACTGCTGTTCTGAGCAAGCAGTTCTCACAGAGCTCTTTCAGCCTCACCTACTTTACAGGATGTCTGTTGTCAGGAGAGGAAGGGAAAGCTACTGTAAGCCGCTTTGAGACTCCTTCGGGTAGAGAAAAGGAGCATCTAAGAACCAACTCTTCTTCTTCTTCAGTCATATCAGGGCTTTCTCAGCCTCACCTCCCCTACAGGGTGTCTGTTGTGGGGAGAGGAAAGGGAAGGTGACTGGAAGGCTCTTTGAGGCTTCTTCGGGTAGAGAAAAGGGGCATATAAGAGCCAACTCTTCATCTTTGAAGTGCCATCAAGTTGTTTCAGAGTTTTGGGAAGAAGAAGAAGAAGAAGAAGAAGAAGAAGAAGAAGAAGAAGAAGAAGAAGAAGAAGAAGAAGATCATGATCATGATCATGATCATGATCATGATCATGATCATGATCATGATCATGATCATCATTCCATCATCATTCCATCATCATTCCATCATGATTTGGGCATGGAATTGGGGTCACTGTGGGTGGGCAGTTAGTTATGAGTTTCCTGAATTCTGCAGGGGGCTTGACCAGATTACCCTGGGGGGACCCTTCCAACTCTATGATTCCAAAAAAGAGGAGGAGGAGGAGAGCCATTTTTGTACCCTGGTTTTTCCTACCGGAAGGAATCTCGAAGTGGCTGTCCATCGCCTACCAAGCCTCCCGCACCACAGAGACCCTATGAGGTAGGTGAGACTGACAAAAGCTAGGAATGCAAAGGCTACAGGTGCAGAACTCTGAATGTCTGGTGTCCCTTGGCCATGGCCCTTTCAGAATGGCAACCACTCGGTTCCCTTGGCATCTCTTGATCAAAATCCTCTGCACTTTGCACTCTTAGTTAGCACGAAAATCCAGGACCAGACGGGAAGATGTCAGTTGGAATAGTACATAAGTCTACTCCTTCTCCATCTCTCTGTTTTCTTTTCCATTTAAAAAAAAAAAACAACCCTTTGGAGACTTCTTGCTTGCTTCTCCGTCAGCACCGTTTTGGGCCCGGAGCTTGAAGGCTGTCAGAAATGCAGCCCAAGAAAGAAGCGTTAATTAGGCCCCTGTGTGAATCGTAAGGGGGGATTATGGGCTCGAAGTGTGCTTAATGCTTGGACTGAAGTCAAACTGCCAAGCCCAAACAGGGGCTAAAAATAATATTTTTGAAAGAAAGAACTGAGAGGAAGTGGAGCAAAAAGAACTGAAATGTCCTCGTTGGTTACAAAACGAGACAGCGAATTGGATGGATTCTTTTTAAAACAAGCATTCCAACTAGGCCAGTTCAAGTGGTCAGTTCTTCTACTGGTGATGATGGTGAGGCCGATAGATACTGTGTGCAACTGCAGTCAGAGTCCAATTGTATGAGTCCAGGGAGTGAGTTTTCGTGAATGACTGCTCACTTTTTCATAGAATCACAGAATCATAGAATCATAGAGTTGGAAGGGGCCATACAGGCCATCTAGTCCAACCCCTTGCTCAATGCAGGATCAGCCCTAAGCATTGTAAAGCATCAACGCAGGATCAGCCCTAAGCATCCTAAAGCATCAACGCAGGATCAGCCCTAAGCATCCTAAAGCATCCTAAGCATCCTTCCTTCAGATGAGCAAGACGAGTGGCCGTGTTAGTCTGTCTGTAGCAGGAGAAAGAAGCCAGCACCCAGCAACTCCGTCAAAAATAACAACATGTATGGCAGGGGAGGAGTTTTCCTGAGTCATGCTCACTTCTTCAGCTACAGGGCTGGGGCTCTTTTCTCTGAATGGAGGACCTCCAAATGTCCCGTCCTTGCTCGGGTAGAAAACATGCATGATACAAACACATTAAAACCATTAAAATCATCCCACCAAACCTACACATGCTTCATTTAAATATACAACAACAGAGTTTAAAATACAAAAGAAACATAAAAACACCAAGTGGAATACTGGTTAAGAAGGAGGGCTCAATGGGGGACTGAAAATGCCGTCACTCATTGGTGGAACATGGCAACAGAAAGGGACAGATGGATTTCCCTATGTCAGGGGTGGTCAAACTATCACTCTCTAAATTCCCATGGACTCCGCAGAGGAAAATGGAATCGAGATGCGGCTCTCCAGATATCAATGGAATCCAGGTTTACATGGATCCCAGATGCTGCTCTCCTAAGCATCCATGGACTCCAGATGTGGATTTCCAGATGTTTGTGAACTCCAGATGTGGCTCTCCAGATGTCCATTGACTCTGGTTATGGTTCTCCAGATGTCCGTGGACTCTGGTTGTGGCTCTCCAGATATCTGTGGACTCCCGATGCTGCTTTCCAGATGTCCGTGGTCTCCAGTTGTGGTTCTCCAGATGTCCATGGAGTCCGCGGATTACAAGTGTCTCCAACACCTTGGCACACATCTTGTTGTGTCTTATCTGTGAGGGTACCAGCCGCGGTTGCAGGCAAAATGTCAGGGACTAGAACTAGATGACCATGACCACGCAGCCCAGAAAACCCGCAACATCCATTCCTCAAGTCCCTAGGCCTATCCTCGTCCTCTCTGTCACTCTCTCCCGCACCCTCTCTGTTTTCCCCACATCTTTTTTGAAGGGAGGACTCCAGGACTGCACAGGCATGGTCTGACCAGCGTGGAATACACTTGTTCGGCCAACCGTGTATTGCGTCCTAGTGGGGTGGAAAGACGGGGGTGGCAGCAGTCTGGTGGCTCAGGGGGGGGAGACAAAGAAGAAGGGGGCATGGGGCGTCAGTTCACTTTATCACTGCCTCGGCCCTCTCCTTGTCCCGCGGCGCTTGGCGTGAATCGGATCGGAGGCTTGCCTTAATAACTTCACACAAGCTCCGCATCGCCAGTGACTTTCGAGACGGATGACAGCCAGCGAGGAAGGATAATGAGTTGCTGCAAATGCCTTCTTCACGCAGATTGCAGTTCTTTTCCTCAGATCCTGGCTGGGGTTTTGCGACGTTTGAGCCTCCGTGTGCTTGAGCGTGTGAGAAGGGGGCGCACGCGGGAGGGACGGAGTCCGAGGAAGGAAAGCATGAATTCCCCGGGCGATGCCTTCTCGCTCACTGCCAGTTCTTGTTCCTTTCTCGGGCCAAATTACTTTTCCTAATGGGGACTTTGGGGTTTTGTGATCCTTCTCTGAGAAGGCAGAAGAAGGGTTTCAATGACAGTGGTCACCAGAATGTTGCCCATAGCTAAAGAGGGAGTGAACTGCCGGGGAGGGGGGATTTGCCTCTGGCAAATTTTGGGGGGGTTCACTAAGATGAACGAAAATTTCTTGCGGATTTCGGTGCGTCCCTTGGATGATGTGCTAGATGATGATGAAGCAGCAGAGTTGGTTCTTATAAGCCGCTTTTCTCTCCCCGAAGGAGTCTCAAAGTGGATTCCAATCCCCTTCCCTTTCCTCTCTCCACAACAGACACCCTGTGAGGTAGGTGGGGCTGAGAGAGCCCTTAAATCACTGAAGAAGAGTTGGTTTTTATATGCCATTTTTCTCTACCAGAAGGAATCTCAAAGCGGCTTCCACTCACCTTCCCTTTCCTCTCCCCACAACAGACACCCTGTGAGGGAGGGGAGGCTGAGAGAGCCCTGAGATTACTGAAGAAGAAGAAGATTTGGTTCTTAGATGCCGTTTTTCTCTACCCGAAGGAGGCTCAAAGTGGCTTCCAATCGTCTTCCCTTCCTCTCCCCACAACAGACACCCTGTGAGGTGGGTGAGGCTTAGAGAGCCCTGATATTCCTGCTCGGTCAGAACAGCTTTATCAGTGCTGTGGCAATTCCAAGGTCACCCAGCTGGCCGCATGTGGAGGAGGAATGGGGAATCAAACCAGGCTCACCAAATTAGAAGTCCTCGCTCCTAACCGCTACACCAAGGTGGTATGAAGATGTGCACCAGGCATCCATCAGGGAGCCCTAGAGAGGTAACTGCAGTGCTCCGGGGTGAATTTCCACACCCTTGGTGTAGTTAGCTCATTTATTATCCGACCAAGTGGTAAAGAAATGGCGAAGGGTTTTTGAAATTTTGAGAAGAGGCTAAAGAGGCTAAAGAGATAGGAACACTAATGAAATCTGGGAGGCCTCAGTGGCTGAGGGACAGTCAGATGGGTCATGGGGTTTGGGTAACCATCCTCCAGCTGGAGTCTGGAATTGTACTGGAACCTGGTTGTTATGGATGTTCCAGGCTGTGTGGACATGGTCTGGTAGTTTTTAGTAACTGGCTCGCATCTTCACAGGTAGGCAAGCTGGAGGAGACTGGGACACCTAGACTGTAGCCCCAGATCACTAAATTCAGTAAAGCAAGTAGATGCATAAAGAGTCTTCAATCTTCGAAATACAATATCTTAAGTAAGAAGTATTCTTTAATTATTCCCAACACGCCTCACTTAACAGCACTTTATCAAGGGATTCCAACATCTTTAAAATGAAAATATGCAAAACAATGGTTAGTAATTAAGCATAAAATAATATTTCTAATGAAAAGATTATTAAACCGCATCATGAATGCATACTGAAAACCATTTCAGTAGGAATTGAAGAGGGGTGTAGACAAACTGGAGCGTGTCTAGAGGAGGGCAACAAAGATGGGGAGAGGTTTGGAGACCAAGACGTAGGAGGAAAGGTTGGGGGAGCTTGGTCTGTTTAGCCTGGAGAGGAGACGACTGAGAGGGGATCTGATAAAAGGCTGCCATGGAGAGGATGGAGCAGAGTTGTTCTCTCTTGCCCCGAAGGGACAGACCAGAACCAATGGCATGAAATTAATTCAAAAGAAATTCCGTCTAAACATCCAGAAGAAGTTCCTGGCAGTTAGAGCGGTTTCTGAGTGGAACAGGCTTCCTCAGGAGGTGGTGGCTTCTCCATCTTTGGAATCTAATCTGGGGGACTGGGTTTCATCTCCCAGTCCTCCATACATAAATCCAGTTGGGTGACTTTGGGTCAGTTCTCTCAGAGCTCTCTCCTCCCCACCTACCTCACAGGGTGTCTGTTGTGGGGAGAGGAAAGATAGGTGACTCCAAGTTGTTCTGAGACTTCTTCAGGTAGTAAACGTGGGCTACCAACAACCAGCTCGACTTCTCCTGCTGGGTTTAGCTACCTGGGTTTAGAGAGGCTTTAGCTGCAACTGCTCCATCCGCCTTTTTCCACACAACTGACTCCTCCCCCTCCGATTCTGACTCCCCCACGAGGCAGAGGGCCACACAGTAAACCCAGCTTGGTGCAGTTATTAAGAATGGTGGATTCTAATTGGCCGGATCGGGTCTCATTCCCCCACTCCTCCTCCACATGCAGCCTGCTAGGTGACTCTGGGCCTGCCCCAGTTCTCTTGGAGATGTTCTCACAGAACAGTTCCTTGGAGCTCTCTCAGCCCTACCCACCTCGCAGGGTGTGTGTTGTGGGGAGAGGAAGGGGAAGGTGCTTGTGGACTCCTGCCGAAATGTACCCGCCTCCCTAGAAGAAGAAGAAGAAGAAGGAGGAGGAGGAGGAGGAGGAGGAGGAGGAGGAGGAGGAGGAGGAGGAGGAGGAGGAGGAGGAGAAGAAGGAGAAGAAGAAGAAGAAGAAGAAGAAGAAGAAGAAGAAGAAGAAGAAGAAGAAGAAGAAGAAGAAGAAGAAGAAGAAGAGTTGGTTCTTATATGCCACTTTTCCCTACCCGACGGAGGCTCAAAGCGGCTTACAGTCACCTGCCCATTCCTCTCTCCACAACAGACACCCTGTGAGGGAGGGGAGGCTGAGAGAGCCCTGATATCACTGCTCGTTCAGAACAGTTTTATGAGTGCCGTGGCGAGCCCAAGGTCACCCAGCTGGCTGCATGTGGGGGAGCACAGAATCGAACCTGGCATGCCAGATTAGAAGTCCGCACTCCTAACCACTACACCAAACTGGCTAGATATGGGTGGAAAGGTTTGGGAAGAACCAGCCATCATGGCAAGATTGCAATTAGTCATCCTGGAAGCGCCAGTGGCCATGGGGAACGCCACGCGATTGATCCCTTGCCCATGTTGTCGATTGATTTTTCTCCCCCTCCGCTTCCCTTTATCCTTCCTTTCCTTTTGCTATCTCCTTAATTGATTCTCGATTACAGATTCTGCCCATTATGCGTGCAGTGTGTAGTCTCCCGGGGGCCTTTCCAGGGTGGGGGGGGAATCAACTTCTCCTGGATCAGTTCAGAGGGCTGGGTGGAGTGCACAGTCGGGAAACAGAGGAGGTCAAACACATAGCCGGCTCTTCTCCAGCCCAGCATCGCTGCCGCAAACAATCCCTCTTCTCCAAAATTATAATTTTGCATTCCTTGGGGTCAACCACTGCTGTTTGGCAGAGGAGCATGGATTGCGCCAGAATGAAGCCCTACAGTTCATGGCTTTCCAAATGTTCAGGAAGCCCTTTTCACATGGACCGGTCTGCCAAGGTACTTGCAGGTGTCCAAGGTTTTGGTATTGATCTTCAAAGCCCCACACGGTCTGGGCCCGCTTACCTGGGGGACCGCCTCTCCCAGTATGTTCCCTGGAGATAATTAGACTCTGCAAATACCAACTGCCAGGTCTTGAGAGCCAGTTTGGTGTAGTGGTTAGGAGTGCGGACTTCTAATCTGGCATGCTGGGTTCAATTCTGCACTTCCCCACATGAAGCCAGCTGGGTGACCTTGGGCTCGCCACGGCACTGATAAAGCTGTTCTGACCGAGCAGTGATATCAGGGCTCTCTCAGCCTCACCCACCCCACAGGGTGTCAGTTGTGGGGAGAGGAAAGGGAAGGTTAATGTAAGCCGCTCTGAGCCTCCTTTGGGTAGGGAAAAGCGGCATATAAGAACCAACTCTTCTTCTTCAGTAATCTCAGGGCTCTCTCAGCTCCACCTCCCTCACAGGGTGTCTGTGGTGGGGAGAGGAAAGGGAAGGCGATTGGAAGCTGCTTTGAGCCTCCTTTGGGTAGAGAAAAGTGGCATCTAAGAACAAACACCTTCTTCTTCTTCAGTAATATCAGGGCTCTCTCAGCCTCCCCTCCCTCACAGGGTGTCTGTTGTGGGGAGAGGAAAGGGAAGGCGACTGTAAGCCGCTTTGAGCCTCCTTCAGGTAGAGAAAAGTGGCATTTAAGAACCAAGGCTAGGGCATCTTCTTGACCAAGGCTAGGGCATTTTCAGCTCTGGCTCCAACCTGGTGGGACAAGCTGGCCGTTGGAACTTGAGCCATGATGGAGCTGTCCGGGATCCACAGGTTCTTTAAGACAGGATTTTTCCACCAGTCTTATGGTTGAGGCTCTAATGATTGGAGAACACATAGGCCCTCCCTACTCACCTTGGTTCCCTACATTAAGAAGAAGAGTTGGCTTTTATACCCTGCTTTTCACTGCCCAGAGGAGTCTCAAAGCAGCTTAGATGTAGACAGACTGGAGAGTGTCCAGAGGAGGACAACCAAGATGGTGAGAGTTTTGGAGACCAAGACATAAGAGGAAAGGTTGGTGGAGCTTGATCTGTTTAGCCTGGAGAAGAGACAATTGAAAAAATTATCAGACTACAAGGAACTCCAGAAGTGTTTACACACCCCTTCCAAGAAGTACTGTGTGCAGTTCTGGAGTACTGTGTGCAGTTCTGGAGGCCTCACTACAAGAAGGACGTAGATAAAATTGAAAGGGTACAGAGGAGAGCAACGAAGATGATCTGGGGCCAAGGGACCAAGCCCTATGAAGATAGGTTGAGGGACTTGGGAATGTTCAGCCTGGAGAAAAGGAGGTTGAGAGGGGACATGATAGCCCTCTTTAAGTATTTGAAAGGTTGTCACTTGGAGGAGGGCAGGATGCTGTTTCTGCTGGCTGCAGAGGAGAGGACATGCAGTAATGGGTTTAAACTTCAAGTACAACGATATAGGCTAGAGATCAGGTAAAAAATTTCACAGTCAGAGTAGTTCAGCAGTGGAATAGGCTGCCTAAGGAGGTGGTGAGCTCCCCCTCACTGGCAGTCTTCAAGCAAAGGTTGGATACACACTTTTCTTGGATGCTTTAGGATGCTTAGGGCTGATCCTGCGTTGAGCAGGGGGTTGGACTAGATGACCTGTATGGCCCCTTCCAACTCTATGATTCTATGATTCTATGATTCTAAGTGAGCATGGAAGTGAGATGTGGGAGCCAGCTGACCAATCAATTGATCCTGAACCATTTCTGCATCGTGGAGAAGAAGCCGAGGCCTGTAAAGTAACAGAGGCTGCAGTGATGTCCACTGATGTCAGTGGCCACCCAAATTTCCAGAAAAGGCTGCAGAGCCCCTGGGGAGCTCTTGAGTGGCCCCAGGGATCCCTGAAACCCCGGCTGGACATCCCTGCTGCGGATAAAGCAATGTTTCTCTCTGCCTGCTGCCTCCGTGCAGCCAAGCTGCATTTGCTGCGTCTCCCTTATTTACTTTCTTCCTTTGATTTCACTTTCAGGGAGCCGAGAATTGACATTTCTTTCCTTCTTTGCATCCCTCTGCCCCGGGTCTCTGGGCGCTCAGTTAAGCCAGACGGCGGACCGGGCCAGCCACAAATAGACGGTTGATAAATTGGGCAGATAACACAGCAGCGGCCCGGCTTACCCCAGCACGCACGCGGTAATAAAAAAGATCTTCCGCCTCGGAAAGGTCACCGTATTGACAAGGGGAATGATCGCAGAGATGTCTTTTTGCCAAACGCCTGTCGCTGAGCAACACTTACCGGCTCTGAAACAATTCTTTGGAAGTAGTTACTACTAGGAGGGGAAAGAGGTTGAAAAATCCTTCCAGATTGTCACAATAAAACCCCTTCCTGAAACCATGCGCCATCATCTCTCGACTCTGCACAAGTTTACTTAGAAGAAAGCCTCCCTGGGCTCAGTTCTCTGGGGTTAGGTTGTTTTGCGGTTGGGGTGTTGGGGTAGGATTAGGGAGACCCCGGTTCAAATCCCTACTCTTTCATCGAGGTCTACTGGGCGAGTTAGGATCTGTTGATCTCCCTCTTCACGTAGCCTACCTCACAGGGTTGTTGTGAGGCTAACGTGAGGGAAGGGAGAGCTGCATATGTCGCCGTGAGGTTTTTGGAGGGAGGACAGGATGAAAAATGATCTAGACAGCATCCCGTCTCACACAGTGGCCAACCTGTAAATTTCCAGCTTAAGTGTGGACACAGAGTGATGCACATATGGAATTTGTTGCCAGAGGACGCAGTGATGGCCACAGAAATAAGCATAATTCGAAAGGGAGGGAGGGCAAATGCATCAACGGCTACTAGCCACGGTGACTGAGAGGAAAGAAATGGAAAGACACTAAACCTTTGATTCCCAGAACCAGGAGGCAACATCAGGGGAAGGCCTTGGCTACTCTGCTTTGTTGTTGGCCATTCAGAGGAAGTGGCCAGTAACTGTGTGAGAAAGAATTCTGGACTAGATGGGCTATTTGACTGATACACCAGGGTTGTTCTTATGTTCTCGTGAAGGCCTTAGCCTCTATGCCCTATGGTTGACTGGCCTCCGTATAAGACAGGATCCTGTGCTACATGGACCACTAGTCTGATCTGGCAGGGCTCTTCAGATGTTCTTAAGAAAGCCTTAGCCTCTATGCCCTGCTGTTGGCCCTCCACAGAACTGCTTGAGACAAGATGCTGGCCGAGATGGACCTTCACTCATCTGATCCAGCAGGCCTCCTCTGATATCCGTATGAAGGCCTCAACCTCTATTGATCCTCCACAGAACTGGTTAGCCCCTGTGTGAGATGGGATGCTGAACTAGATGGACCACTAGTCTGATCTGGCAGGGCTCTTCAGATGTTCTTAAGAAGGCCTTAGCCTCTATGCCCTGCTGTTGGCCCTCCACAGAACTGCTTGAGACAAGATGCTGGCCGAGATGGACCTTCACTCATCTGATCCAGCAGGCCTCCTCTGATATCCTTATGGAGGCCTCAACCTCCATTGATCCTCCACAGAACTGGTTGGCCCCTGTGTGAGATGGGAGGCTGAACTAGATGGACCCCTGGTCTGACCCAGAAGGGCTCTTCCTATGTTCTTATCAGGGGAAGGCCTCGGCCTCTAGGCCCTGTTGCTGAATCTCCAGAGGAACTGGCTGGCCACTGTGTGAGACAGGAGACCAGACCAGATGCACTATTCATCTATATTCTTAAATTAATCCATGTACTCCAAGTTCTAACCATTCACGGCTAATGCCAGGTAAATTGGTGGCGCTATACATACGTAACCATAACGTTAAGGTGGGTTTTTGTTTGTGCTAGAGGTGGGGTGCCTGTCGGGAAGTCACCTGGGCCACAGAGATTAGCCCCTTCACTGGCTGTAGGACCCAGACAGCCCACCCGGCAGGATAAATAGCCATGCAGCAGAAGTGACTTAAGATGAAGAGAGCAGCTCCCATGAAGGGTTGAGAATCCAGGCACATTTATCTTAATAAGTTTTATTACTGCCTGCCAGTTTAAACCTAATGACTAATTTATCGTCTAAAATACCAGCAATATTTTTTTTTGATTTTGCTAATTAATTATCTCAAACAAAGGTGATATTTATAAAACTGCCCAGAAATGGTATGTGCGGTAAAATTGGCTTGCAGCAGGAGATGAAATTATTACTAATATGGGATAAAATGAGGACGGTATTGACTTAGTTACTTTATGACTTCGTAATGGATTTCTTCATTATTATTTTTTCCCCGGGATTGTTGCGTTCGTGATTGCAGTAAAGTCTGTTAATCTATGCAAATATCATTACGGAACCACTAATAACCACGTCGGCAGGCCTCTGTTCCCAGGGAGAGGTTAAAGACTGTGGCTGTGCGTTGTTGCATTCTGCTCGTGGGACGGGAGTCGGTCAGGCTTGGAATGGGTGGGGTACTGAGGGCCCCTCAAGGGGAATGGAAGGACATGGGGGTGGGAGGGTGCTTGGATGCAGCTCAAACTGACAGGAGCACCCTGCCTGGAATCAGTCCACCATAAGGTGCCTGGCCTCTGCGATGATGGGAGATCCACCATTCCTGGCTCCCAATAGCCATTTTGAGGGGAGTAAAAACATTTAGAATAACAAAATAGAATCATAGGACTATGGGGCTGGAAGGGGCCCGATATGCCATCTAGAAGAAGAAGAAGAGTTGGTTCTCCGATGCCGCTTTTCTCTACCCGAAGGAGTCTCAAAGCGGCTTACAATCGCTTTCCCTTTCCTCTCCCCACAACAGACATCCTGTGGGGTGGGTGAGGCTGAGAGAGCCCTGATATTCCTGCTTGGTCAGAACAGCTTTATCAGTGCCATGGTGAGCCCAAGGTCACCCAGCTGGCTGCCTATGGGGGAACGCGGAATCAAACCTGGCTCACCAGATTAGAAATCCACACTCCTAGCCACTACACAAAACTGGCTCTCGTGTCCAACCCCCTCCTCAATGCAGGATCAGCCTCAGGCATCCAGGAGAAGGACCTGTCCAGCCGCTGCTTGAAGACGGCCAGTGAGGGGGAGCTCCCCACCTCCTTAGGCAGCCCATTCCACTGCTGAACTAGACTCCTAGAATCCTAGAGTGGGAAGGGGCCATGCAGGCCATCTAGTCCCACCCCCTGCTCAGTGCAGGATCAACCTCAAGCATCCAGAATAAGTATCTGTCCAGCTGCTGCTTGAAGACAGCCAGTGAAGGAGAGCTCACCATCTCCTTAGGCAGCAAATCCCATTGCTGAACTACTAGGACTGTGAAAACAGTTTGAGTGCTGATACAATTCTTCACGTAGTTTAAAGCCATTACTGCAGGTCCTCTCCTCTGCTACCAACAGGAACCTTTCCCTGCCCTCCTCTGAGTGACAACCTTTCAGATGCTACAAGTGAGCCATCCTGTCCCCTCTCAGCCTCCTTTTCTCCAGGCTGAACATTCCAAGTCCCTCAACCTTTCCTGATAGGGCTTGGTTCCCAGGCCTCATTCTCATCACTCTCCTCTGCACCCTCTCTATTTTGTCCACGTCTTTTGAAGGGAGGCCTCCAGAACTGCACCCAGGACTCCAGGTGTGGTCTGACCAATGCAGTAGACAGTGGGACTAGGACATCTTGTGATTTTGATGTGATGCCCCTGTTGATACAGCCCAAGACTCCATTTGCCTCCTTTTCTGACACATCCCACTGACTGCTCATATTTAGCTTACAGTCCCCAAGTACCCCAAGATCTTCACACACACTGCTACCCAGAAGTCCCTCTCCCATCCAGCATGCGCGGTTTTCATTTTTGTGACCCTGCACTTCTCCTCCATGAATTGCATCTTGTTCTCATCGGCCCACTTTTCCAGCATGATCGGATCTCGTTGAACTCTATCTCTGTTTCCTGGCATGTTCAATCCTCCTCCCAATTTGTTGTCTTCTGCAAATTTAATAAGGATTCCCTCCCCCCCCCCTCCTCATCCAGATAGAGAGAGGGACGGATGGACGGATGGGTGGAGTAGTAGCCAATGGGGTAGTAGCTAAGGTCAATCAGGATAGGCCCTGGCTCAGGGGTAGAGCATCTACTTGGCATGCAGAAGTTCATCAGTTCAATCCCCACCTCTCCAGCTGAAAGGACCAGCTGGTAGGTGATGCGAAAGAACATCTAGCTGAGACCCTGAGAAGCCACTGCCAGTCTGAGCAAAAGCATTGACTTTGATCAACCAAGGGCCTGATGCTGTATTAGACAGCTTCATGTGTTCATGGATGGAGACCACCAGAGGAGCTTCTTAGAAGTTCAGCATAATGAACGTGGCTTCCTTGCACCTGGGCTCCACCATGTAAGCACTGAGCCGCTCTGCTCAGCGTGAGCAGTAGCCCGCCCGTGACATTTTCCTTCCTCCCTTTGTTTCGCATCCCACCCTCTCGCCTTCGTCCTGAGGCTGTGATCCTCGCTCTCCTTGCCTGCCCCCTTTCCTAGTTAACTCTAATGAGGTGTCAGCTACTGTATCGCTTTGACACTCAGCTTGCAAATCTCTTCTGCCCCAGCCTTTCAAGTCTCGAGTGCAGATTTCATCTTCGGAGCAAGGAGCCCCAAAACTGGGCTTGCCCTCCCACCCTGCACCCCTCCGTGCGTTTTCATTCAGCCGTCTTGATAGATTCACCCCAGTGGTTCTGAATATCACCGGCAGGTACATCTTCAAACTGACCTTGAAACTAAACCCCACCCTCCAAAGAAACACCCCTCACCCAAGCTCCAATTATTAGAAGTGCGGAATGTAGGCGGCCTTATCTTCCCCCATCAGCGTGCTCCCCACCACTAAGAACGGAACCGAGCCTCTCAAATGCTTAAGGAGTTTGATTTTGACACCAAGCCCTCTTCGACACTATAAGCAGGGGAGGCCGAGTTCATGGGGCTCCTTCAGCCTGCTCAGGAGGTGACGAGGATCTAGAAGCACAGCCGCAGAGCTCTCTCGACAGCGATGGGCTCGCCAACGGCATCTGCACAGACGTATCTACGAGTTAATCGCTGGGAGAGAAGCCCCTCCAGCCGGCCTTCAATTCAACGCTCGGAAGGAACATGTCGGCAAAGCGGGATCAGCCATTTGCACCTCCGTAAATGGATTAAGCAAATGCGATTGCTGGGTGTTCGGCTGCCAGTCGGCATTTGTCTTGGGGAAAAGGGCAAGGCGGAGATGCACGGCAGCGTTTAGAGGTTACACGGTAGACTCTTGGAACCTTTCCCGGTTTTTGGATTGTGTCTTCGGCTCTCCGGAGGAGGTTCGAGGACCGCTGTGGTCAGAGTGTTGCTGCTGCTGCTGCGTCCGGGGAGACGTCATCCCCAGCAGCGGCCCTGGCTCAGCGCTTGGCACACAGAAGGTCCTGAGTTCAATTCCCAGCATCTCCAGAAGTAGGTGATGGGAAAGACCCCCGCCTGAGACCCTGGATGGCCACTGCTGGTTTCCATAGACAATACCAACCCTGATGGACCAGTTATCTGATTTAGGATAAGGCAGGTACATGTGGGAGTTCCATTCAGGGGAAGGTCTGTGGCGCAGTGGTAGAGCATCTCCTTGGCCTGCAGAAGGTCCCCGGTTCAATCCCCGGCATCTCCAGCTAGAAGGACCAGGAAGGAGGGGATGGGAAAGGCCTTGATCTGGGACCCTGGCTCAGTGGCAGAGCCTCTGCTTGGCAGGCAGGAGGTCACAGGTTCAAGCTCCAGCTAAAAGGACCAAGCAGGAGGGGATGGGAAAGACCTCTGTCTGAGACCCTGGAGAGCAGCTGTCTGTCTGAGTGGACAATACTGCCCTTGAGGGACCAAGGTTTGGATGAAATCTAAGGCAGCCACCTGTGTTTATGTCCAAGGAATCCCTCTTTGTTCTCCATATTCCTATTCCACTGCAGGTTCTGCTGAAAGTTATATCCTTTAATTGTACTCTTCCTCTTTCGGGTCCTGCAGAAAATGGCTGCTCCAGAGGACAGATTGCATGGCCTTGGGTCCTGCTGAGATCTTGCCCCTCCCCCACGCGGCACCCCAAAATCTCCAGGAATTTCCCAACCCAAAGATGGCAACCCTTCCAACCTTGTTTGGGTCAAGAGAGGGACGCTGGTTAGAATCCGCAGCCCAAAATCACGCAAAGGAAGTTAAGGAGAGTCCCCCACTGTGGCATCACCAGAACTGTGAATATGTAGGTGAAGGAAGATGGAGGAGAAATAATTGACGTGACCCCAAACAACCCTTTCCTTTCTTTTCTTCAGCAGTTCCGTTTGGGCACAAATCTCTTTTCTCCTGCAGGGGCTCCTGGGGTGCAGGAAGACAACTGAAAGGACGATTAAATTGTTTAGGGGGATGGCAAAGACAAGAGAAAAGGGAGGAGGTGGGAGTAGAGTCATCCTAACTCCTCGGAGAGGGGCTGCTTTGGAGGGATCAGCTCAAGTTCTTGGGGGAGAGCGTTTCCCAGGGATCCGCTCAGGTGTGTTGCGAAGCCAACGGCCCACTTCCCCCAGTCTCTTAATGGGATCCCCCTCCCCAAAAAAGCCATCTGCCTGTTGTCAGAACTACCAAGGTGATGTGAATCCTGCGTCTGCCTAACAAACAAGGTGAGATTCACACTTCCTTTGTGGGCTGGTCTTCAGGGGGGTACCCAGAGGTCCTGCAGTTCTCCTCGTCAGAGGAGCGAAGCCCCTGCAAATATCAGGGGGGAAAGACTCCTGCAGATGCTACGGATCTCTTGGGGGGGGGGGGAAGGTTGTCTTTTCTTTCCTCGTTGATTTATGGTCCCTTCCCTCCATGCTCTTCTTCCACTCCTGGTTCTGCATGGTTTGCGGGGACCAGAATTGCTCCCCAAACATCCACTTTGTGAAATTGCTCATTCTAATTCTCAGTCCGTTCATGCTTTTCAGTTCTAACAGTGATGCATTTATTTATTTAATTTATAACCCACTTTTCTCCACAACGGGGACCAAGGAGGGCTTGGTGTGGTGGCTACAAGCAGCGGCCTCCAATTCGGAGAACCGGGTTAGGCTCCCCACTTCTCTTCCACATGCAGCTAGCTGGGGGACCTTGGGCTAGTCACAGTTCTCTCAGAGCTCTCAGCCTCACCCACCTAACAAGGTGTGCGTTGCAGGGAGAGGAAGGGCACTGTCAGCTGCTTTGAGACTCCTGACGGTAGTGAAGAGTGGGCATAAAAATCAACTCTTATTCTTCTACAAATGGTGAACACTCCAGAAAATGTTCCCTCTGTATCAAGCACTCAGGATTGCTCTAAAATGTAATTCAAGCGATTTGCACATATCTGTCTCTGCAAGAATAGCTCAGAGCTCTCCCAATCCCCTTCCCCACTTAACAGGGGGGAAATGTAATACCAATGAGGTTTTGGCTGTTGCATTGTGGGTAAGGTAGTGATGGCGTAGTTGGGAAGTCAAATGGCTTGACTCTCTCATTTTCCAGCCTTGCCAGTGTGACCTCCCTGACTTAAAAAACCTAACATATGATCCCATTGTTCTAAATTGGATAACATATCTCTGCTGCATTGCTACCTGGGAACCATAGCTTAATCCTGTAAGTTCTGAGCATGCAGCTCCATGATCTATGCTCCCCCACTGATGAAGGTCCTCTACTGAACATTTGGGGAAGGCTTCGGCCTCTGTGAACTCTGTGATTTCCAGAGGACCTGGCTGGCCACTGTGCTGGACTAGATGGACCCCTGGTCTGATCCAGCGAGGGCTCTTCTGAGGTTCTTATGAAGGCCTCAGCCGCTCTGCCCTGTCCTTGGCCTTGCAGAGCAACTGGTCAGACCCTGTGTGAGACAAGAGGCTGGACTGGATGGACTCTGAGTGGGTCTGAACCTACAGAGTTCTTCTTATATGCACTCAAGAAGCAGCAGTTGCACAAAAATGTCTCAGGTTCAGTCCATGACATGTCCAGGTCAAGGACTTCCGAGGCCCCAGAAAGCTGGTGATGGTCTGATTATACAATGAGGACCTTGATGGACCAGCAGTCTGTTTCAGTATAAGGCGCTATCATGTGTCTTCTAATGTGAGAGAATGTATGCCCCATCCACTCGGGGAGTGCATTATGGAGGTTGGGTGTCCTTTCTTGGCTTTCCATGGCCTTTGATGTATTGGCTCCAAATAGTCATTATGATCTGTCAAGACATACCCTTGGTCTCAACCAGGGCCAGGGCCTTTTCAGTCCTGGCCCCAGCCTGGTGGAAGGAGCTCCCGGAAGAGCTGAGGGACCTGTCAGAACTCTCTGTGTTCTGCAGGGCCTGTAAAATGGAGCTCTTCCACCAGGCTTTTGGTTGAGGCTGGGCTGAATGCTGGGTGATAGAGTGGTTCTTCCCCCAAACTTGTACGATCTGGACCCCCTGGAAGGGGCCTTATCATCGCCCCAAATTTACATAGAGTTTTCACAACTCTGAAGGGCCTACCAAAGGGAGCTCTTCCGCCAGGCATTTGGTTGGGGCCCATGATTGATAGAACGCCTTCGAATGGGCCTCCTTCCACAAAAGATCCCTCCCCCAGAAAGAAAGGGATAATGGATGCAGGATGTAACATCTGCAAGTAAGCACTTGTGGAATCCCATGTACTTTATCATGTAACTTTTAGTGTTTCAATTATTAAAGTTTAATGTACTTCATATGTTGCAAACCTCCCCAAGCCGGTTTCCAGGGTGGGCCATTATATAAATCCAAGTATAAAAAAATAAAATAAACAACATAAATAAATAAAAATGCAAACAGGAATAACATAGAATCATAGAATCCTAGAGTTGGAAAGGACCTCCAGGGTCATCTAGTCCAGCCCCCTGCACAAGGCAGGAATTCAAAGATACCTGCCCACCCACAGTGAGCCCAATTCCATGCCCCAGTGATCCCCACCACCACCCAAAATTTCCAGAATCCAGCCTGGCCTGGAGCAAATCCACCTCCCATCCCACAGTGGTGATCAGCAATTCCCTGGGTAGGCAAGGAAGGGCCACAAGAGACAAACGCTGGCACATCCCTTCCTGCCCACCCACTCACCACCTGCCTAAATTCACAGAATCAGCATTTCTGTCAATGGCCATCTAGCCTCTGCTTAACAACTTCCAAGGAAGGAGAACCCACCACCTCCCGAGGAAGCCTGTTCCACTGAGGAACCGCTCTGACTGTCAGGAACTTCTTCCGGATGACTCGGAGGTGAATGTGAATGCTCGTGCAATGGAGAGCCAAGTTCAAATCCCAAATAGTCTGACGAAGGGTGCTTGCACTCGAAAGCTCACGCCCTGAATAAATCTTTGTTGGTCTTAAAGGTGTCTGACTAGACTCTGATTTTATTGTGCTCCTTCAGACCAACACAGCTGCCCGTTTGAATCAATTCTTCTAGACGTTTAGCCGAACATTCTTTTGAATTAATTTCATGCCCTTGATTTCATCCCAATTGTTCATCCCACCGATCCCTCAGGTGGACCGCACCAGGTAGGGGGCATCTTGACAAGGCCTCCTTCAGAACAAAGTCCAACACTACCAGAATGGATTGCACTGCCCCGAATTCCAGATGAGTCTCTATAGATCTGCCAAGGGGGGAAGAGTTTGGCTCCGCGCGTTATGGGAGGGGCCTTTGGAGACGGCGTTGACCTCTGCCCTCGCTAACAAGCTCCTTCTTCGGGCCCCATCCGGCAAACGCGCCCGCCTTTTCAGATCCCACTCGGAACCCACTAACACAATAAAGGGCTAATGCATTAACTAATAAGGATTTGTAATATGCTAAAAAAAAAAATCCCTTCGTCACATTAATATTCTATTAGCCCCACGCATTATTATGCTAATGCGCCCTATTAAAAATGCAAAGTGTAATTAGACTCTCAACGCAGCTCTAGCATGGAGCGCCCGGGCCTGACCTATTGTACGGTGATTTGCCTGTGTGGATTTGTCTCCAAGTGCGCCTTCTCTGAAAGGATATTTGTTTTTTGCCGGCTGCAAGGGCGGGGGGGGGGGATCAGCCCAACCCTCCCCCCCCCCCCCGCACACGCTCAGTTCCAATTAATTTCTGTTTGTGGAGCGTGGCTGTTGTCAGTGAGACAAAAAAAAAATTTACACGTGTGTAAATCGGCTCAGCATGGCAATTGCGTGTCCTCCTTGGCGGCCAGCTTGTGGTGCGGCTACTGGTGGACGGGCTGCAAGAGTTTCAAGGGAGAGCTAAGAATTCAGTCACTGTTTTGTAAACCAATGCATGCTGAGGAAAGGCTGAAGGAACTGGGCATGTGGAAGGAGGGAACATCTGGACACTGAGCAGGAAATTCACACTATCCCCCACTCCGCCACTGACCCCCTGCACTACGGCCAGAGGAAGGCAAAATGAACTCCTGGATCTCTGGAGGAATACTCCCTCCTGGTTCCAGAGTGGGGATTTCCATTGCCCTGGGCATTTAAGGAAGGGCCACAAGAGCCGTGCGTGCGGTCATCCCTTCCTCTTGTCACCTGCCTAAAGCTACAGAATCCGATGGCCATCTAACCTCTGGTCCAAAACCTCCAAAGAAGGAGAGCCCAGCATGTCCCAAGCAAGCCTATTCCACTGAGGAACTGCTCTAACTGTCAGGATCTTCTTCCGGATGTTTATACCCCCCCAAAAAAATAAAACTTTTGATTTCCCTTCGGCCCATTAGTTCTGGGGCAGCAGAAAAGAAATCTGCTCCATCCTCTGTATGAAAGCCCTTCCCTTACAGGAAGTATGGCTACTGAGGGGGAGTGAGAAGGGAGGAAGGACAGAAGAAAAAGCGGGGGGGGGGGAGAAAGGAAGGGAAATGTCAGGAGGGAGGAAGACAAAAAGATAGAAAAATGGGAGGGAGAAACAAAAGGAAGGAAGGAAGGAAGGAAGGAAGGAAGGAAGGAAGGAAGGAAGGAAGGAAGGAAGGAAGGAAGGAAGGAAGGGAACTGTGTGGCCCAAGGTCACCAAGCTGGCTGAATGTGGAGGAGCAGGGAATCGAATGAGGTTCTCCAGATGTGAGTCTGCCGCTCTTCACCATGACACCATACCCATCTGAGTATTGTCTAACATCTTAGAAGAGTTCAGAACTTCCCCTGAGAATTTACAGACTCTCCTCCTTTAGAGGTCCTCGCAGAAGAGTGAGTGGGGAATCTGGAGTGGGGGCACCAAATCCAGGGGCCTGTCCCACCCCAGGAATCGGAGCGAGATGACCCGTTGACATCCCTCCACAGCTTGTTCTTCCTAGTCGCTTTCAAACCATCTCTGGCCGGCTCGCCCACCTCGCGAACTCATGAATAATGGAGGCGGAAGGAGAAGAGATCTCCTGCCGTTCTTCAGGCGGTCGTTGAACGGTCCTTTGATTGCTTTTAGATGGGCCAATTAAAAAGGGAAAGGGAAAGGGAACAGCATGTCTGAAAAGAGTGTCATGTTTGCCAAGCTGGGGAATCCGGAGAATCAAATTAAGGAGGAAGATGAGTGCCTGGGCGCCATTAGGTCCACGCTGGCATTTTGCAAACTTTTTGAAATGAAAAGAACGATTCAAGTCCAGGCACACCTTTGGTCAGCCTCTCTCAACTTTTTAACCACTGAGAAACCCCTGGAATATTCTTCAGGCTTTGAGAAACCCCAGAAGTGGGAAGGCGGCAGGCAGCTGTTAGGAACTTACTGCCAGGGACAGCTCTCATGCAGCAGGGATCTGCAGCCTCCGAGCCTCGGAGGGAAGTGGAAGGAGGAGGGGATGGTCAGTGGTGGGGGACGGAAGGCGATTGGCTGGCCGCTGGACAGACAGGCAAGCTGGTTGGAGGAGGAGCCAGGGGCGGGACAGAGTGGCACTTGAGTCATGAGACACGCTCCTCCTCCTAGGCCTTACCAGAAATATTAAGTGGAACAGATTATAGCTTTTATATTCTGATTTGAATGCTATATTAGAAACATGTGGTAGGCCTGAATGCAGAGAGGGGCAGATGATGATGATGATGATGATGATGATGATGATGATGATGATGATGATGATGATGATGATGATGATGATGATGATGATGATAATAATATTAGGAGGAGGGGGAGAGGCTTGGTTCCCCATAGATGAAGTTCCTGTAGAGGTTTATTAATACAATGGGAGAAAGTCTGCTGTACTATGCTGGGATGTCATCCCGGCCCTCTTTCATGACAATCTAGGATTTTCTCCAAACATCAGTCATGAGCTTTCTCCTTCCTAGGCTTCACTTCTCAAAATCGGAAAGGATTCATGGGCACAGGCCTGCCAATCCTGATAGAGAGGTTTTGGCCCCTTGTTCTGGCTCTTCTAATGCGCTGATATTTGTCTACAAGGAGGAGTGGGGAAATTCCTGCAGAGCCCCCCTCCAATGACAACCTTTTCCATTCCACCCGCAGCCATCTCCCACTCCTGTCATCGCCTCCCTTTCTATGCCGGCTAAGCATCAGCCGCGGCACAGGCTCGCATCAACGTCCCATCCCCTTCCTCCCAGGGCTCGGAGAGCTATCTGCACGCCCGCAGAGACGGCCCCGCTTGCCCCCCTCCCCGTCAGAGGAGTCAACCTCTAACGGCAGCCCCTGCGCCTCCCGACTGCCGCGTTACATCCCGCCAGCCAGGCCTTGACAGGCTGCATCAGTCAATAACGATGCAATATTAAAGGGTAATGACACAGCCGTGCAGATAATGAGAGAAAGCAATTTCTCTCACTATTTAGCCATTTACCAATCGATTGGTTTTGAAGGCACCGGGTCGAAAACACGGAGGGCCGGCAACGCCTCGGCGGTGGCGGGCGGCCCTTGTCCCCCAGAACGCGGCACCCTCTGCTCGGCTGCCCGGGGATGATTAAAACACGCAAAGCGAAAGACTTGGTTAAATCAAACGCCGCATTCTCGGCGCCTGGCAACCAAGGGAGGCTGATGGAGAAATCTGGAAGCGGAACACGGTGGGAAGGGGCTGCTCCTTAGGCCAGGCAAAGCAGGTGGCCCGGGACAACTCAGAATTTAAACAGAAGAAGAAGAAGAAGAAGAAGAAGAAGAAGAAGAAGAAGAAGAAGAAGAAGAAGAAGAAGAAGAAGAAGAAGAAGAAGAAGAAGAAGAAGAAGAAGAAGAAGAAGAAGAAGAGAGTTGGTTCTTATATGCCGCTTTTCCCTACCCAAAGGAGGCTCAAAGCAGCTTACAGTCGCCTTCCCATTCCTCTCCCCACAACAGACACCCTGTGGGGTGGGTGAGGCTGAGAGAGCCCTGATATTCCTGCTCAGTCAGAACAGTTTTATCAGTGCTGTGACTAGCCCACGGTCACCCAGGTGGCTGCATGTGGGGGAGCGCAGAATCGAACCTGGCATGCCAGATTAGAAGTCCGCACTCCTAACCACTACACCAAACTGGCTCTCAAACAGGGTCGGTCTTGATCCGGATTTGGAAGAGAGGCCAGCAAAGATGAGGACTGTGATGCGGAGGGAAGCTACAGTAAACCACCTTGAAATGTTGCTGTGCTGGAAAGCTCCACTAGGGGCCGCCATCCATTGGTGGAAACTTGATGGCAGAAGCACAACAGCCACCATTGGGCAAAGATCTGAGCCCGGCAGACCCTGCTTGGGGAGGAAATAGTAAGAAGAATTAACGGGAACCAACACACTCAGTCATGAATCAGAATAGCAGAGGAAATTGCTGTAAAGCTACACCATGGAACGGGGAAAAGAACAACCATTGAACAATGCTTATCAGATCAGTGAACAAAACAGTGTCTTGGCAATAGTGAAAAGAGAATAAAAAGACAAGAGTATTACAAAAATTTCCAAGCATACATGGAAAGTCCTTGGAGGAATTTGTTTAAATTTCTGGATCTTGCCGTCTTGTAGGCACAAAGGCAGAAACGTAGACATTTATTTGTTTGTTTGTTTGTTTGTTTGTTTGTTTGTTTGTTTGTTTGTTTAATAGATCCATCTTGGAAATGTAGGAAGCCGAAGATGTGACAAAAGACCTCCCAGGTTTAATTTGAAACAAACTGTCTTAATCTCAAAACTGTCAGTAAATCATAGTTCTTCGTTCTTTTAAAAAACAAGGGCAGATTAAGACCCAAGTAGTAGAGGAGTCTTCTGCAGGTTCCATGGGCAGCAAAAGTCATAAGCCAGAGAATGCTGCAGTGCATAATGCCTGATCGATCACCCATAGGCAAAATCATGAAACTCTGGCTCACTGACTTTGGCCAGATCATGCAAGGCAACTCAATGGAGAGAGCAATTATGCTAGGATTGGTCAGTGGAAAAAGGAAACCAGGCCGACAAAGGGTGGTGGTTGGACGTGATCAGGATGGACACCAGCCAGCTGTGCCATGGAATGGCCAAGAGGAGGACAGCAGCAGCAGCAGCAGCAGAAGAAGAAGAGTTGGTTCTTAGATGCCGCTTCTCTCTACCTGAAGGAGGCTCAAAGCGGCTTCCAATCGCCTTCCCTTCCTCTCCCCACAACAGACACCCTGTGAGATGGGTGAGGCTGAGAGAGCCCTGATATCACTGAAGAAAAAGAAGAAGAAGAAGAAGAAGAAGAAGAAGAAGAAGAAGAAGAAGAAGAAGAAGAAGAAGAAGAAGAAGAAGAAGAAGAAGAAGAAGAAGAAGAAGAAGAAGAAGAGTTGGTTCTTAGATGCCCCTTTTCTCTACCCGAAGGAGTCTCAAAGTGGCTTACAGTCGCCTTCCCATTCCTCTCCCCACAACAGACACCCTGTGTGGTGGGTGAGGCTGAGAGAGCCTGAGATTACTGAAGAAGAAGAGTTGGTTCTTATATATTGCTTATCTCTACCCAAAGGAGCGGCTTACATTTGCCTTCCCTTTACTCTCCCCACAACAGACACCCTGTGAGTGAGCCCTGATATTCCTGCTTGGTCAGAACAACTTTATCAGTGCTATGGTGAGCCCAAGATCACCCAGCTGGCTGCATGTGGGGGAGCAGGGAATCAAACCCGGCTCGCCAGATTAGAAGTCTGCACTCCTGCTACACCAAGCTGGCTCCTGAATGGCTGACAATAACTAAATGGCTGACAACAGCAACAGCAACAAAATATTTCCAAAATAAATGAATCGAAAAAGATTGGTATCACTACACGTTCACCACATACAGTAAAATGCCCCTTCCCGTTCTTCACATTTCCAGCACTTACTTGAACTACTTTTACACATTTTACCCTAATTTATCTGGTGTCACATACCAACGATGCATCATTTTATGAACATTTTCTTTAAGATTGGAACTTAGTGTAAATTTAAGGCCCTTCAGCCACGTTCCCCCACCCCGTCTTTCCATTGATTTATTGACTCTATGCACAGTCCACCTGACTTTCAGAGACTCAAAGCAGATTGCACATTATAAAGCCGTGCTACCAAGGAGCATAACAGCATGAAGATGGATTCCAGCGGGTGTCAGTCTGAAGCAACAGGACAATGAGCCCAGGGCACCTTTCAGGCCAGTAATGTTGAGCTCTGGGTGTAAGCCTTAGAATCATAGAATCATAGAGCTGGAAGGGTCCTCCTGGGTCATCTAGTCCAACCCCATGCATTATGCAGGACAGTCACATCCCTCTCGCTCATCCCCTGTAACCTTCCACCACCTTGAGCCTTCCCAGAATCAGCCTCTCCATCAGAAGGCTATCCAGCCTCTGTTTAAAACTTTCCAAAGATGGAGAACCCACCACCTCCCGAGGAAGCCTGTTCCACTGAGAAACCGCTCTCACTGTCAGGAACTTCTTCCGGATATTTAGACAGAATTTCTTTTGAATTAATTTCACCCATTGGTTCTGGTCCATCCCTCCAGGGCAAGAGAGAACAACTCTGCTCCATCCTCTACAAGGCAGCCTTTTAAATACTTGAATACTCCTTTTTCATGTGCAGGTACGCAGGGCAAGCCTTGAAAACACTTAGGAAACTCCAGGTAGACCAGAATGCAACTGTCATGTTGCTGACTGCAGAATTATCGTCACAATCAAATTTTATCTGTAACCCGCCCGCCCAGCTTTTTGGTGAAGATCAAGTGCATAGACTGACATCCGTTGCACGAAAGCCTCTTCCCTTTACCCAAATGTCCTCCGGAGCAATTCCATTTGACATACTTTGTAGAATGACAGGATTGGGGGGGCCTCCCTGACCCCCTCCGTCAGGCTCTTCCATCAGGCAGGGGCCGCAGTTGAGCACCCAGGGCAGCCATCTTTCATGAGTCTGCCTTCTGAACGGGAAATGGCGCTTCCCCATCTGCAGGGCCTCTGAAGCGGAATCCCAGATTGGAGCAGGTTGGCTGCTCACAGCTGGGGTTTCCGGCGCAGCTGGGGAATCCCCGGGTCACAAGAGAGAGAAATAATAGAGCAACAATTAGCAATGCATCCTCTCCCTCCCCCTTCCGGGGACGAGAATTAACTCTGCCTGTGCGGTTGAGAATGCCCGTGATCTGTTGAAATATCTGAGCAGCCATATGCTCCGAACGTTAGGGGGAAATTGCTGCGGTGTCCTTCACCCCGTAGGGGGAAAAATATATAGTCTGAAGGCTAGACGCCTTGGAAATCCATGCCAAGGAGAAATGTGTGAATGGTGAAACAGGGACGGTCATTGTCTCGTCTGCCCCAGAGAGTAGACTTTTTGCCTTTGGGCAGAAGGGAAGGGTCAGTGGTTGGACCAAAGAGAAGGGTGGTGTGCAGCAGAGGTCACTGGGCAAATTGCTCCGTTGTATCTCGATACCTCTCTGGAAACCGGAGCTGAAAAATAAAGAGCAACCAAGCTGCCGTCCAATAAAGGACTTGTAATAGAACAACGGCCTCAAGTCTCTTATATAGAAAGAATCCAGTAAACCGAACGAGGTCTGGAGATTACCCTCATTTTCGCAGATCAAAATGTTTGTCAGTAGCTTGCTCCTCAATCGCTGTATCAATGCAAGACCCGTCGGTTCACATGTGAGCAAAGGAATCCTTAAAGTATCAAAGCGGCTACAAGCTCAGTATCCAACTGGGGGTCCTGTTTGGAAGAGCTAATGACATTGGGGGGATTCTCCATTTGAATACCGAGCTAATTGCATTGGAGTGGAACTCGATGGAGCAGAAAGAGAGTTTGTTGGAAAATGTAGATTGGGACCTGTGGTCCAGGCGGATGCAGAAGAGCCAGACAATGGGGCCAGGAGGGAGGTGATTTGGCTTCTTTCCACAAGTTCTGGGTGGAACCTTGAGAAGGTCAGTTGTGGAGAGGGGAGGGACTTCAGTGAAGTCACCTTCCAAGGCAGTCATGTTCTCCAAGGGAACCAATCTCTGTCGCCTGGACATCCGTAGTCATCCTAGGAGATCTCCAGGGACTATTGGACCTGAATCTTGCTCTTTCGCTCAAGACTGACATGGCTACCCTTTGAAACATCTTCGGATGAGAGCTCGTGAAATATCCAGCAAAGGGGAAGGCAAAAGAAACTTAAGGAGTGCTCTAGAGCAGGGGTAGTCAACCTGTGGTCCTCCAGATGTCCATGGACTACAATTCCCATGAGCCCCTGCCACCGTTCGCTGGCAGGGGCTCATGAGAATTGTAGTCCATGGACATCTGGAGGACCACAGGTTAACTACCCCTGCTCTAGACTCTCCATTCCCTTGCCAAATCTTCCATCCCAAGAGGCTAATGGGAAACCTGTGAGCTGAGCTAGAGCTGAGCTGAATGCCACAGAGGCATTGGGGGTCTCCCCTAGCATTGTAAGAAACCATTTAAGCTCAGTGGGGCAGAATCAGTTTGTTCCACCCCTCCTTCTCCGGCTGCCACCCCTCTGACTACGAAATGAGAAGACGTCCCAGAGGCATCTGCCCCATCCATTTTCAGAAGAAGAAAGGGATTTGGACAAGCGAAACACATTAGGACCAATTCTTCTTGTTGTTCTAATTGATTTGTTTGGCTTTTTTCAATGAAGTTTCCCCATCCATCACATTGATTGTCTCTCCTTGCTAATATCTGGCTGGAGCCGTCCTCCATCACCCTATTCCAGCTCCCGTCCATATTTGAGCAGGTTTCTTTTTTTTTTTTCAAAAAATCTTTTTTCCTGTACAGGAACAGCCCCCGCCCCCCTTTCGAGCCTCTCCTTGAGAGCTAAGGACAAACTGGCAATATTTTATGTTATAGCATGGTATAAAAAAAAATTGCATGACGCTATAAATTATCATATGAGAGCTGGAATGCGAGGAAATATGCCAGACGCAGGTGGAAATCCCATTAAACAACAGAGTTCGATGGCAAGGCCGTCCCCGCAGAAATCTTAGCGTGGCACGGGGAGCCGTTAGGCAGGGTGCGAGGAGGCATAATGGGACAGATCAAATGCGTAATCAGTCAACTAGAGAGATGAAATTTTTACAAATGCATAAAAAAGAAAGGTGACTCCCATTTAGAGTGAGATCAATTTCCAATGGCGCCAAGAGGGATATGGACATGCACCCTGTTGCTAGAATGGGAAGGGGCTTGCAGAGCACCTGGGTGGGGGCTGAGGGTTGTGGGCCACGGAGTCAGAAGAGGACCTCCATAGGGAACATCTGGGAGGCAATCACGTTCCGCCCAAGCAGGAAACCTCAAGGCTTCAAGTATTTAAAAGGCTGCCATATAGAGGATGGAGCAGAGTTGTTCTCTGTTTCCCCAGAGGGATGGACCAGAACGAATGGGATGAAATTAATTCAAAAGAAAATCTGTTTAAACATCCAGAATACATTCCTGACAGCTAGAGTGGTTTCTCAGTGGAACAGGCTTCCTCAGAAGGTGGTGGGTTCTCCATCTATGGAGATTTTTAAGCAGAGACTGGATAGCCATCTGATGGAGAGGCTGATTCTGTGAAGGCTCAAGGGGGTGGCAGGTGACAGTGGATGAGCAATAGGGTTGTGAGTATCCTGCATATTGCAGGGGGTTGGACTAGATGACCCAGGAGGTCCCTTCCAGCTCTCGGATTCTATGATTCTATGGCTGGTGAGGTTTCTCTAGTAAGAACCCCCAGTTTTCTCAACCAGGGTTTTGTGAAGCCCTAGGCTTTCTTGATGGCCCTGAAAGGGTTGCCTGAATGGGTGTTTTTGATATGATCATATATGATCATGTATACCTGGTCTCCCTCCCAAAATGGCCAGTGATGAGCCTGGAGGGAGTGGGAAGGGGAGGGGCTCCAGGTGGGCGTGTCCACAGCTCTGCTTCCCAACCATATTCTGCATGATCATGCCACTTCTAGTGTTTCTCCAAGCCCAGAGAATATTTAAGGGGGATCTCAAAAAGCTGAGAAAGGCTGCTCTAGTGAGACAAGTTTCAAAGGGTTGCCATATTGGACAGTTAGATAGAACAGTTAGATTCAAGTCCCGTTGGCCGGGTGGGATGCCCTATCTGGTGAGATCAGAGCCCTGGCAGGACCTTAAGTCTTTTGCAGAGCTTGCAAACAGAGCAGTTCCACCTGGCTTACAGGTGAGGCCTAAATGGAGCTCTTCTGCCAGGTCTATGGCTGAGACCAGCGTGACGAGGAAGATCTGATGGGCCTCCCAGTGTTAAGAGCTTAAGCACCCACTGTGTGATCTGTGCTCCCTCCTCCCACTCCTGTACTAGATTTCTGGAGGATTAGTGGGTTGCAGACCACCATGTTTGTTTTAAAACCTTTTAGGAGTCTGTTATTGTATATAGATGAATGTCCAGAATGGTTTTAATGGTTTTTTAATGGGGCTTTTTTAACATGGATGATTGCAACCCGCCACGAGCCTGTTAAGGAAGTTTAGACAATGTCTAAACAATAAATAAACAAACAAGCACTTTGCACCAAATTATCGCTCCTAAGTCTCTCCCCCCCCCCCCCACCCTTCTGTCACTTCTTTGGAATAATGAGATGGATGGATTTATATATCGATGAATTGTGTTTTAAAGGGATTAGAATGAATGTTCAATTTGAGATTTATTTATCTGCATTATGATTTAAACAGCATAAGCCGCCCTGAGCCTCAGGGGAAGGGCAGCATACAAGAGCAAGATTTCAAAAATTTAGCGGCCAGCGGATTCTCACGCATTATGTGGAAACACATTCCACATGATGGGCGTGGCAGCTGGCCAGGGCTAGCGTGGAGCCATCTTTAGTACCTGGCCCTGACCCCAGTCCGTGGCAGCACTCCGCTCCGCTCACTGTGTCTGGCACCAATAAGTAATTGGGGTGGGGGAAGTCCTGGGACCTTCATATTTGTGAGACCCCCTCCTCCATTATATGCTCCCAAGAAACATGTCATCCAGCAAGCAAAATGTGCTCAGGATCCCCAGCCCCAAAGAGGCCCAACTGGCCTCAACCAAGACTATAGCTTTTTTTGACCTTTGCCCTGGCCTACCAAATGAGATCAGGACCCTGTGGGACTGAGGACAGTTTTGCAGATACTGTAAGATCAAGGTGTTCCACCGGGCCGATGGCTGAGGTCAGGAAATAATAGCAAAATTCTGGGTTCCCTACTTGAAGCACAATGCGGAGGCAATTTATGTGACCCTGGCTTTCAAGAAGAGAAAGGAACTCTGAGATTTGCTTTGCATGTTAGTAAGTTTTATGGTTTTATTGTCTTTGTGATAATTTGGTGCAAGTGTTTGTTTGTTTGTTTGAGAGCCAGTTTGGTGTAGTGGTTAGGAGTGCGGTTAGGAGGTTCGATTCTGCGCTCCCCCACATGCAGCCAGCTGGGTGACCTTGGGCTCGCCATGGCACAGATAAAACTGTTCTGACCGGGCAGCGATATCAGGGCTCTCTCAGCCTCACCCACCCCACAGGGTGTCTGTTGTGGGGAGAGGAAGGGAAGGCGAATGGAAGCCGCTTTGAGACTTCTTCAGGTAGAGAAAAGCGGCATCTTAAGAACTAACTCTTCTTCTTCTTCCAATAGCATTGGAGAGGAGGGGGGATTGTTCAGCAGGAAGGACATCCTGCACACCTCAGTTAAACATGGACTAAGTCTGCTGTCTCTTTTCCCAGCTTGCTGTCGTGGTTATGAGTGTCACCTTTTAATCTGGTGAACTGAGTTTGATTTCCCGCCCCTCCACATGCAGCCAGCTGGGTGACCTTGTGCTCACCACAGTGCTAATAAAGCTGTTCTGACCAAGCAGTGATATCAGGGCTCTCTCAGCCTCACCCACCCCATAGGGTGTCTGCTGTGGGGAGAGGAATGGGAAGGCGACTGTAAGCCGCTTTGAGCCTCCTTCGGGTAGAGAAAAGCAGCATCTAAGAACCAACTCTTCTTCTTCTTCTTCTTCTTCTTCTTCTTCTTCTTCTTCTTCTTCTTCTTTGTGTGATTTTATATAATTGATATGAGCTGCACTGAGCCCTGTGGGGAAGGACGGCATACAATTGAAAAAAAAATAAATGGAATTCAGCAACCGAACCAGCTACATGAATGAGTGGTGGGCTTAAATGGGTGACTTGCAGCTCTGCTCTAACGAATTTTGCAAACTTCCGTGCCATTCTTTGAGCTTCCTTTCAGTGGAGATTGCCTGGTTTGCAAACTCACCTTGAATTTGACTTTGGGGCAAAAAAAAATCTCATCACAACTCTGCCGTGATCTATTCTTCTCGGAGTCTTGTAAGGAAAAGTTAGTCATCTCTGAGGCGTTTGCGGCTTTCGCACGAGGAGCCTGCCTGGGGACGTCCGATTGCCCCGGAGGTCTCTGCCAATTCGGAGATTACATGACTCTAGTTACAAGCATACAAAACCCAACGTGACAAGCCAATCAATGACCAAAAAAGGCAGTTGTGAACATCTGATTGAACTGACCTGCAGGAAAAAGCTTTCTGCCCAAGCAAATCCCCGATAAGATGTGAAATGCAATGGAAAAATCATTCAGGGGGAATAGAAGAGGCACCGATTGTGTTTCGGTATTATAGGGTCAGTTAAATAAAAGTGAAGTTTCTTGAGGTTTTTTTTAAAGTCGGGACGCCTTAATCAATAAATATATTTATTTGAAGGAAATGCACACATATTTCCTTAAGGACCTAATAGCCAAATCAAACAATGTTTTTTTTTTTTTTTTTAAGTTTCAAATGCTATAGCAGGCTTTCTCATTCAAGGTTTCATGAATACCTAGAGTTTCTGACGGCCCCGGAAGGGTTTCCAGAATGGGTGGGAGTTAATAAATTCGTAATCTTTTTTAAAAATCTGTTAACCATTTATCAGGTGATATATATCCGTGGAGGGTCGGACACGAATGAACAGATGACATCATCATCATCATGACCATATATGATCATGTCAACCCATCCCTCTCTTCCCAAATGGCCAACGGTGGGTCTGGAGGGGTGGGAAAGGGAAGGGTCCCAGGTGGGCGTGTCCACAGCTCTGCTTCCCAACCACCTTCTGCACCATCACGCCACTTTTGGGGTTTCTTGAAGTCTGAAGAATGTTTCAGGGGTTTCTCAATGGCAAAAAAGGTTGAGAAAGACTGTGCTATAGATACCCAGATCCAATTTCCCACCGAGTGGTGAAACTCTAATTTGCGAATTTGGGTGTAGTGCATTTTTTCTTGGTTAAAATTGAATCGAATTGGGCAAGGTCGAAAGCGAATGGCAACTGTAATAAAATCTTTGTTCTACCTCACTCTCTGCAGTGCAGTGTCAAGGTCAGATCAGTCCCCTTGTCGTGTTTGATTTTTTAATGCTTCCTAATATGGGAAGATGAGCCTCTTGCGGTGCAGAGTGATAAGGCAGCAGACATGCAGTCTGAAGCTCTGCCCATGAGGCTGGGAGTTCGATCCCAGCAGCCGGCTCAAGGTTGACTCAGCCTTCCATCCTGCCGAGGTCAGTCAAATGAGTACCCAGCTTGCTGCTGGGGGGTAAACGGTAATGACTGGGGAAGGCACTGGCAAACCACCCCGTATTGAGTCTGCCATGAAAACGCTGGAGGGCGTCACCCCAAGGGTCAGACACAACCCGGTGCTTGCACAGGGGAGACCTTCACCTTTACCTTTAACATGGGAAGAGTCTCCTTTTGTATTATTGCAATGTGCGGTGTGGTGTGCTGTGGGCTCAAACAAAACATTCCCTGCTTTTTTGGACATTCTGATCTTTGCGACAAAAGAAAAAGAAGAAGTAGTAGCCGCTACGAAGTTCCTTCAGGAGAGAATTTTGGAAAAGGAACCTCCCCGCCCTGCCCGTTTTATTTCCGCCTTCTGTTGGCAAGTTGGTAATAAATGAATTAGGGATGGTCACGAACCGCAAATTCTGTGGTTCGGTTCATGCTTTGCGGTTGAACCACAACCCTAACCACAAACCAGTATACAATTCATGGGGATGATGCCTATGTACATTTTCAGTGATGTAGCACCCCCCGATGTCCAGGCATCGTCACCGACTCCAAGAGCCACCTTGCACAGGTTGGAATAAGGGGGAAATGAAAGGGGGAAATGAAACACACAGGAGACTCTCTCTCTCTCTCTCTTTGTGTGTGTGTGTGTGTGTGTTGTGATAATTCTTCTTGGGGATATTGCTGAACTTTCTGACTGCTCTGGCTTAGCTTTTAAGCCTGGGAAATCTCTTTCATGGGATTAAAATTTGATTCAAGAAAACCACCGACATTTAAAAAATCGAATGAATGAATGAATGAATGAATGAATGAATGAATGAATGAATGAATGAATGAATGAAACTGATGCCTGCTTATGCCTATGTCTAGGTAAAGGAGGAGGAGGAAGAGAACAGCTGGATTTTATACCCCACTTTTCACTGCCTGATGGAGTCTCAAAGGGGCTTGCGATTGCCTTCCCTTCCTCTCCCCACAGCAAACACCCTGTGAGGCTGTCTCATCCAAGCTGCAAGAACTCCCCCTTGCACCTTTGGAGGACACCAGATGGGTGGAGGGAAGGTGGTGTCATCATCTGCGTCTTTCTCTTCCTCCTCCTGAGAAGGATCTCTCCTCTACCTTCCTCCAACTCCCCTCTCTTCTACTCTGCCTCCGTCTTCCTTCTCACTCCTCACCGCTCCTCCTGCTCCTCTCCAAGGGTTCTTCCGCTCTCCTCTATTCCTCTAGCATCCAACTCTTTGCCTCCTGTCTTCTTCTCTTTTATCCTTCCCCTGTTTCCAGCTTCACCCTGATCTGATATCAACCCAGCCCTCTCTTGCCAGTATCTTGCCTCCGGGCCCCGCCTTCCACCACACCAGCTGGCCATGGCCAGCGTGATTGTTCCCAGGCTCACATTTGCAAGTGCGTTACCTGGGTTCAGGTGACCCAGTCAGGGTCCTGCCTTGTCTGCATCATGCCAGGCCAGGCAAAGCCAGGGCTTGGTTTTCATTGGGGAGAAGAGAGAAGAGTCAGGCCACCTGGTTGGGAGATGGGGGGGTGGCTGGACACACCCTGTGAGGTAGATGAGGCTGAGACGTGATAGGATTGCTTGGTCAGAACAGCACTCTCTGGGCTGTGACTAGCCCAAGGTCACCCAGCTGGCTGCATGTGGAGGAGAGAGAAATCAAACGCGGCCTGCCAGATTAGAAGCTGCCGCTGTTAACCACGGCACCATGCAGGTATAAGGGGCGTAAAACAATAATTGAAATTGGAGAATGGATGGGACCAAAAACCTCAGATTTCTTTCACTCAAATACTAACCACGACTGACCCTACTTAGCTTCTGAAATCTGACGAGATTGGACTTGCCTGTGCTATCCAAGTTAGGAGAAGCACTTGAGAGATGACCTAGGAAGGAAGGGGATGGCTTGAAGACCCTGGAAATAAAATATAGATGCACATTTAGATGTTTTGGTGTATTTCCACCTCTGCTTGTCTTGGGTCCTGGAGTGGGGGGCCAGGAGCCCGCCTCTCTCTGTCTGAGACTGCACGGCCCCCGCCTCCAGCACTTGCTTAGGCAAAACAGGATCGTAAACCTGCCTCCACACATTTGATAAATCCGTCTTCCCCTCGTCCTTGTCGCAGAGCAGGCATGGTGATGGGAGATTAGACCATCAAATCGCCATGGAGACAAGGCATCTTTAATAAGAAGTGGTGCTTAGGGAAGAGGTGGGGTTTATTTGAAGAAATGCACTGGCTCGGATGGGGGCAAATGGGTCTCAAAGTGGAAATCCAGACTGGCCAGGGGGTGTTCTTTCCACTGGGCGCAACCACCTTCCTCAACACAAAACCCTGGGGTTTCTTGATGGCCCTGGAAGGGTTTCCCAAATTGATGGGAGTTAATTAATTTCATAGATATTTTTGAAATTTGTTAAATATTTATTGGGTGATATGACCATATGTAGTCATGTTAACCCACCCACCTGGCTCCAAAATTGACCAATGGTGGACCTAGAGGAGGTGGAAGGGGAGGGGCTCCAAGTGGGCGTGTCCACAGCTCTGCTTCCCAACCGTATTCTGCACGATCGTGCCATTTCTGGGGTTTCTCAGAGCTTGAAAAATATTTCAGGGGTTTCTCAACTGTAAAAAAAAAGTTGGGAAATGCTGGGGTGGAGCATTTAGGCTCCAGGTTGAGTCTTGTGCTGGGCAACAGGCCAATGTGCAGTGAGATTAGTTGAGGTCAATTGACAATGATGCCACAGAGTACATGCAGTGTAGAAGGAAGGAAGGAAGGAAGGAAGGAAGGAAGGAAGGAAGGAAGGAAGGAAGGAAGGAAGGAAGGAAGGAAGGAAGGAAGGAAGGAAGGAAGGAAGGAAGGAGAAGAATAGGACTCATGGTTAAGGAAGGAAGGAAGGAAGAAGGAAGGAAGGAAGGAAGGAAGGAAGGAAGGAAGGAAGGAAGGAAGGAAGGAAGGAAGGAAGGAAGGAAGGAAGGAAGGAAGGAAGGAAGGAAGGAAGGAAAATATAGAGAGAAAGAAGGAAGGAAGGAAGGAAGGAAGGAAGGAAGGAAGGAAGGAAGGAAGGAAGGAAGGAAGGAAGGAAGGAAGGAAAATATAGAGAGAAAGAAGGAAGGAAGGAAGGAAGGAAGGAAGGAAGGAAGGAAGGAAGGAAGGAAGGAAGGAAGGAAAATATAGAGAGAAGGAAGGAAGGAAGGAAGGAAGGAAGGAAGGAAGGAAGGAAGGAAGGAAGGAAGGAAGGAAGGAAGGAAGGAAGGAAAATATAGAGAGAAAGAAGGAAGGAAGGAAGGAAGGAAGGAAGGAAGGAAGGAAGGAAGGAAGGAAGGAAGGAAGGAAGGAAGGAAGGAAGGAAGGAATTTTCAGGGACAGCCAGTGAGCGATCCCAGCTGGACTTTCAGGTCATGCTTTGTTTGTGTGTGTGTGTCAACTTCCTTGAAATAGTCACCAGGAGTATGGATTCCTGTGTGATTCAGTTCACATATGTTTTCATATTGTTTTCATTTCTACCTGTGCTTCTTTCCTGTTGCCACCTAGTGCCCAAAAGGTAGAATCCCTCGTTTCACAGGGTCTGGAAGCATTCGAACCTCAGAGCAGCCATGCTGGATCATGCCAGGGCTTCATCTTCTCCAGCATCCCGTTTTCCACAGGGGCCGACCAGGGCCCTCGAAGGGCCACAAGCACAGTGCAGTGGCCCAGGCCTCCCATGTCTTTGTCTCTTAGGAACCGGCAATCAATCTACTGCCCCTGAACATGGAAGGTTACCATGGATCGGTCTTACCTTCATCTTCCTAAAAGCAGCTTAAGCTATTGATCGTCATTGAGCCATGCAGCAGGGAGTTCCACAAGTGCCTTCTGCATAGTGTGGAGAAGTACACTACTTTCCCAGGCCGGAATTGACGGCTCGACAATTTTTGTCGAGTGTCCCAAGCCTTCTGAGCTCTCCCTCTTCATTTTGAGAGATGGTTTGCTGGCATTCAGTCTAGTTCAAACGGAGGGCCAAATAAAGGGAGGCTTAGGGACCCACCATGACAGTTACAGCCAGTGTGTTTGATCACAGACACTAGGCTGAAGACAGGGGTCGTCATCGCATCCCAGATCTTCAGGACTCGAATCCCACAAAGTATTCCACTGCTGGAAATACAAATTTCAAAAATACTTCCACGGGATTTCCCTGTATTGTACCACCTGTGTCTCTAAGAGTAAATCCAGCAGTTTGTAGTAAAGAGCAGTGGCCTCTAATCTGGCTCTGGGTTTGATTCCCAGCTCCACACGCAGCCAGCTGGGTGACCGTGAGCTAGTCACAGTCCTCTTAGAGTTGCTCTCACAGAACAGTTCTCTGAGAGCTCTCTCAGGCCCGTGTACCTCACAGGGTGCCTGTTGTGGGGGAAAGGGAGGGAAGGCAGGATGTCAAAACCAATTCTTCTTCTTCTCCAACATAGCCAGGTATCATAGAAAATAGAATACTCATAGAATCCTAGAGTTGGAAGGGGCCATTCAGGCCATCAAAGCTATTATCAAAAGCTATTATCCCTTTCCATGCTGCAGCGATGCGTAATCCTGACTAGATTGCAGCCCCGCAGTGGAGATGTACGTTGGGATCTAAGTGGGTATTTGCCACTGCATTCTGGCACAAATGCACAACAGGCCTGAAGAAAGGGGATCTCACTCTGGCCACTGCGGTTCATTCACACAGACACACAGACACACACATGCCCTGACATACGACCCCTTCCTATTGCTAATAGCTTCACAAAAGGGGTTATAAAAGTCTTCTTTCTGTGGAAGAGAGCTTGTCATTACATTTCACTGGGGGTTGTGTGTGGTTTTGGGTAGACCCTCTATGTGCACTAAGGAAATATGCTGGGCTTGTCTAGGCGCACCAGCACTGGCTGATTTACGTCCTTACCTGACTCTTGATCATTGGTTTACATCCCTTGGATTTATGAATTCTCGCCCGCGTTCTCCCAATCTATGCTGGCAAGATCAGCACAACTGGCCAACTCATATCAGCAACCGTGAGGGAGCACATGAATGCTCATGTTGTAATTTCAAATTGCACATGTTCTTGTCCAAGACGACTTGGGGTAGACATAACCCAAAGTCTGTCAGTTGCCACTTTGGGGTTGGGAGGCAAATTTCTTCGAGGCCAGACTAGCCACTGATCCTGGTTTGGTGGAGGCATCATCTGGGCATGAAACTGGGGTCACTATGAGTGGACAGCTGCCATGTGCAGGGGGTTGGGCTAGATGACCCTGGAGGCCCTGTCCAACTCCATGATTCTATTATTCTAGTTCTAGACTAGGTAGCCTGGATAGCCCCTTCCCACTCTGGGATTCTAGGAGTCTAGTTCAGCCATGGAAGGGGCTGCCTCAGGAGGTGGGGAGCTCCCCCTCACTGGGGGTCTTCAAGCAGCGGCTGGACAGATCCTTCTCCTGGATGCTGGAGGCTAATCCTGCACTGAGCAGGGGGTGGGACTGGATGGCCTGCATGGCCCCTTCCCACTCTAGGATTCTAAGAGTCTAGTTCAGCAATGGAATAGACTGCCTAAGGAGGTGGGGAGCTCCCCCTCACTGGCAGTCTTCAAGCAAAGGTTGGATGGTACACTTTTCTTGGATGCTTTAGGATGCTTTGGGCTGATCCTGCACTGAGCAGGGGGTGGGACTAGATGGCCTGCATGGCCCCTTCCCACTCTAGGACTCTACAGATGTCCCATGCTGCTGGAGATGTCTTAAAAGAAAAACAGGCATGTCCTATTTTTATATAAACTCTCTTGCAAAATGGGGTTAATTATCTCCTTCAGTTCCCAATGCCTTCCAGATCGCAGTGTACATTTTTTACACAGGCGTGTGGTCTCCATCACATCCTGGGTTTAGAGAGTTTAGAGAATGCAGAGTCTACCCCAACCAATTCTAAGAAACGCTTGCCTCCTTCCTTAGGCATTCCCTGGAATGGGTCTTCTATTTGGTTTGTGTCTTCAAAAATGCCCCAGCCAACCCCCTTTGCTCCACTCCCGCCAGCGTCCGTCCGTTTTCCGTCTCACGTTGCTGAACCGCGCCCACCCCCTTCCCGCCGCGTCCTCATTTTCGGAGATCCATCTGTGGCCTCAGCTGCCTCTCAAACAGACCTAATAGCGGTGGTATGCTCAGACAAGCATGATGGGTAATAGCAAAGCAGATTGAGAGATATTGTCCTGGGAGTTCATATATTTTTATACACTCGTAGGGTACACATCATCCGACGACAGCAATGAAGCTAAGTCAAGCATCTCAGCGATGCAATAAAGGAGATTAAAATCGTCTCCTTTAGCTCATTTGCCAGGCAGGAGGGTGGGTGTATCCCCCCCCTTCTTTCCTAAAATGAGGGTAATCAGGGAGAGAAATGGCTTCACGTCCCACTTTAAGAGGAGAGCGTGGGCCCGGCCCGGACATTTCGACACTTCTTGAGCCTCCTCCCGAAACACACCCAAAGCTATAAAAATATGAGTGATTTTAAGCCTCTCAAAAAGCAAGTCATGTCTGTCGTCAGGGGAGGTGGGTGATAAGGTTATCACGAGCACGAGGACTTTGGTGTTCGGGGTGTCTCCATGCGGTGAAGGGACATGGATTTTGAGCCGTGACAACCGTTGGCCATTTACTATGAACAACAGCAAAAGAATCTAAGACAATTCTGCGTAGGCTGAACAAAACAAAACAAATTCCAAACAACTGATAATACCTGGATTATTCGATCAGGTCCCCCCCCCCCCAGCTCTCACTGCAGTGCTAGACTGTGCTAGGAGCCTGATTCTACCTTCCCAGCTACTTATATTCATCTATACGGAGGCCAATACGGAGCATGGGGTAAGATCATTATAGGACGTTAGTATACAGACTTTTTGTGTTTGTAGTCGTTGGAGTTGTTTTAATGGGGTACTTTTAACTGGCATTGCTGTATTTTTCTTGTTTTGTGAGCCAGTTTTGGGGAGCAGTGGTATATAAATGCAATGATAGATAGATAGATAGATAGATAGATAGATAGATAGATAGATAGATAGATAGATAGGTAGGTAGGTAGGTAGGTAGGTAGGTAGGTAGGTAGGTAGGTAGGTAGGTAGGTAGGTTGACAATACTGACCTCGAGGGATCATCTGTGGAGCTGTGGCTCCGTGGTAGAGCGTCTGCTTTGCATGCAGGAGGTCCCCAGTTCAATCCCCACCATCTCCAGCTAAAAGGTTCAAGCAGTAGGTGAAGTGAAAAACCTCAGCCTCAGACCCTGTAGAGTCCCTGCCGGTCAGAGAAGATCAAGGATTCCCCAACCAGGTGTCCGTGGATCCCCAGAGATCCACGGTATCTCCAGAAGGGTTCTCTGGCCTTTTCCCGCTTGCCTTAATGGATTGGCCACAAGCCAAGGGACCAACCATTGCTTCCTCTCGTGAGCATGAGCGAGTCTTCTCATGGTTTTGGCACCTGGGAGGGGGTGGGGGGGCTTAAACGACCTCCTGTCTCCCCCCACCCCCAGTCCTCTTTGATCCTACTGATTAACACGGGTGTTGATGTCACTTCCAGGGATAGGTCACTTCCTGGGAGTGTGGCAAGGAGGCGTGGTCAGCTGGCGTCACTTCCTCAAAGCCTGAAAAATTCTTTCAGGGGCTTCTCCGCGGCCAAAAGGTTCAAAAAGGGGGTAATACACAGGACTGACCTTGACGGATCGAGGCTCAGATCAGAAGAAGGCAGCTCCATGTGTTTATTACAAGCCATGAATCCTGATGCCTCGTCTCAGCGGTTCGAGGATTGCAATTCCGGTTGACGTGGCGGAGACGGATGAGCGAGTTGTAGGCCTTTGAGACATTCCCTTTGATTGTGAATATCTCTGCCACACCACACTGGCACGGGAAGGAATTAAAGACGCTGGTGATTTGAACTTGTTTGGCTTTCTATGAGGCCATCCGACTTCATTGACTAAATCAGATGTGACGGGAGAGGATTACCCTACCATCTACTCGCATTCTCACTGCTTTCCTGGACATTTAGTGATGTCAAACAGAAAAGCGTATGTCCCTGAGTCATACGATCCCTTTTCGTGCCAGAGTAGCAACACATTTCCAGAAGAAATTATCCAATCTTCACAGAGGTGGGATGGGCCTATTCCAGTCTGCAGGCCCTATTCCACCCTGCCCCTTAAGGTGTTCTGAACACCTGGGCCTAGTCTGCATACAATAGATAATGCACTTTCAATGTGCTTTCGCTGCTGGATTTTCCTGTGCGGAACAGGAAAATCAACTTCTAAAGTGCATTGAAACTGCATTATCTCTTGTGTGCAGACTAGGCCTCTCTCTCTCTCTCTCTCTCTCTCTCTCTCTCTCTCTCTCTCTCTCTCTCCCTCCCTCCCTCCCTCCCTCCCTCCCTCTCTCTCTCTTTCTCTCTCTCACCCTCTGGTAACTCACTGCCACCACATGATTATTGTAAGGAATTACCCATGGAGAGGGTAAGGACTACAAGGTGTCTCTTCTGAGTTCAGAGACCGTGCCTCTGTGTCTCCCACTCCCAGCACCTGGACACCTTGTGTGTCCCTGGAGGAATAGCCCTTAGCCAGCTGACTGCCTTCCCCTTGGTATTTAAAAGAAAAAGTTAACACGCATACTGTTAGCACAGCACCAGACTGAGCAAGGAATCCCAAAAAAAGGGGTAAAACGTAATCCTTTTGTCCTTCTCTCTACACATGGCCTACCAGGTATTAAAATATAGGACAGGTCCCTTCAGTTTAGGAAGTCACAGCTCTCTACAAAGTTTGCATTATCTTGACGTTTTCGCCAGCTCCTCAGGTGAGCCCATGGTCAATGTTTGCCTCCCCCAGTTAAGAGTTGGACTGCCAGGAGTTTTTTTTTTTATCATACCTATATCTCTACCCACTGGCCAGGTTAGGCTGGGGATTCTAGAAATTTCCTTCTGCATGCCAAGCAGTGGCTCTTCTTGTGAACCACAGCATCTTCCTAAGTCTCTTTTTCCATGTTTCACTTCCTGCTTAAGCTGTCTGTGTCCCCTCACCACCATCACCAAAAAAGACTACAAAGGATCCTTTTGCGGGGGGGGGGGATACTACTTGGCCAGGGAGGCTGTGAGGGAAAGGAAGAATCTGTGGCAATTGTCCTCGCTCCCCCCCCCCCTTGGCAAAGAAACCCCCTTCCTGTCACAGCCTCCTGCGCTGCATCATCTGTCGTTCCCGGGGGTGCAGGAGCCATTGAGGGTATTTGGGGGGGGAGGCTACTCTGGAAAGGGGGAACTGGCAATGGTCCCGCTGGCGGGCGCTGGTACGTTTCTCGTTCTTTGGCTCTGAGCCCCTGTCTATAAACCAATCTGTACAAACAAGGCTGAAAATACAAAAACAAGGCAAACTTTTCGGCAGGGCTGCCAGAGATCTGGGCAAAATGCAGAGATCTGATCAGACTTCGAGCCACTGACTGATCAGGCTATACCTGATCAAATTCTGGCAGGGGCTCATGGGAATTGTAGTCCATGGACATCTGGATGACCACAGATTGACTACCTCTGTCCTACAGAACCCCTCAAGGCCTAGTTGTTAACTTCTTGATCAGGGGAAAGGCCATTTATTAGTTTCTGCCAACTCTTGGGCTGTGTCAGGAAAAGACAGCAAGGTGGGGGTGAGATGATGCAGGTCTCCATAAATACAATCAGAGCTGAAAAGCCATATTTCAAACTAAACCGAAGTCAATGAACTGGGTCTGGCAGACAAAGGGATATTTCGAGATAGTCTGCTGCTCTATGTCAGTGTTACTTTTTTAGCTGCCATGGTTGACCAAGAGACCAACAATTCATGAATCTGTCTAGTCCTCTCATATAGGGATTTCAGTACTTGAGCAGAATTTGGATTCATTCATAATGTGACCAACCTCCAGGAGATACCGCAAATAGACAGGGAATTACTGTGCTAGAGAGAAGAAGAGTTGTTTTTATATCCCGCTTTTCTACCCGAAGGAATCTCAAAGTGGCTTCCAATCACCTTCCCTTTCCTCTCCCCACAACAGACACCCTGTGAGGGAGGGGAGGCTGAGAGAGCCCTGATATTACTGAAAAGAAGAAGAAGAGTTGGTTTTTATATCCTGTTTTTCACTACCCAAAGGAATCAAAGGGGCTTCCAATTGCCTTCCTTTCTTCTCCCTACAACAGACACCCTGTGAGGGAGGTGGGGCTAAGGGAGTTCTAAGAGAACTGCTCTCAGTTCTAAGAGAGTTGGGATTGGACCAAGGTCACCCAGCTGGCTGTTTGTGGAGGATTGGGGATTCAAACCAGATTGTGAAGCACATATACTAAAATGGGCAATTATCAACCACAGCTCTTTAATCACTAAACCATGCTGGCTCTCCAGTGTGGGCTGATGCCATCAGCTTAGATCCTTCTCTGTGCTTCACCTGTCTCCCCTCAAGCACCAATATGAACAGTTTTTCACATTGGGATCCAGAGCAGTTCACAAGCATGATTTAAAAAAAAAAGAAGACCTTTTCCTCAGTCATCAAGGCGGGGCTGAGAGAGCTCTGACAGAACTGCTCTGTAAGGATAGCTCTGTGACTAGCCCAAGGTCACCCAGCTGGCTGTAGGTGGGCGAGCAGGGAATTAAACCCAGCTTCTCCAGATCTGAGGCTGTTGCTCTCAGCCACAGCCCATTCCGCAATGTTTTTAAACAAGAATATGACAGTCAAATCCTTTTTTCGTGTGAGGATTTTTAGTCACAATGCACAGAGAGTTATTTTAAAAGAGGTCTTGTCTGACACGTCACACTGCAGTCCGCACAAAGATCTGGTACACTTCATTTCGCCAGACTTTCTGCTTCTTCGGTGAACTCAGGAAACCATCACAATAAATGATATAAAGAAGAAGAATATAATTCAATTTCCATTACAAAGACTGAGTTGTAAAATGCTTCCCCCGGTTTTACCCAAATAGGAACAGGGTCTGAATGGAGACAAAAAGAAAGGACCCCACAACTCCAAGGTCCTAGAAGAAGTCTTCATAATACAAAGACAAATTTCAAAGAACAAAATACAAGGAATCATGTGTCTAAGCACTGTGACACATATGCGCATAAAACATATATAGGAGCCATACTCGCTTGTAGCTCAAGAGAACATCTCTCCTTCTACAGGCTTAATTTAAATAAGCCTTTCTCAACATTTCTACCCTTGAGAAACCCCTCAAACATTCTTCTGGCTTCAAGAAACCCAGGAAGTGGCTCAATTGTGCAGAATCTGGTCAGGAAGCAGAGCTGTGGACACGCCCACCCAGGGCCCCTCCCTTTCTACCCCCTCCAGGCCCATCATTGGCCATCTAGGGAGGGAGGGGCAGGTCAACATGGCCATATATGGTCATATCATAGGATCAATGTTTAACAAATCTAAAAAATATATTAAAAATTAATTCACTCCCACCCATTCGGGAAACCCACCCAGGACCATCGAGAAACCTCAGGGCTTCATGAAACCCTGGATGAGATGGCCTGGTTTAAATGTTTAATGGCTTAACAAAGTCCAATTTTTCTTTTAATTCTCTTAGATTTTCTCTTAATGATCTTAGAGGGATGGAACCTCTCTCTATCTTACACTAAAGGTTTTGAGTTGAAACCCACCCACCCCAAACAAGGCTACAATGTCTTAAAGAAAGAGACGCCCCTTAGAATTACTACAAAATCAGCCTCTCCGTCAGATGGCTCTCCAGCCTCTGTTTAAAAGTATCCAAAGATGGAGAACCCACCACCTCCCGAGGAAGCATGTTCCACTGAGGAACCGCTCTGACTGTCAGGAACTTCTTCCGGAGGTTTAGACGGAATTTCTTTAGAATTAATTTCATCACATTGACCATAGAATCATAGAGTTGGATGGGACCTCCTGGGTCATCTAGTCCAACCCCCTGCACTATATAGGACACTCACAACCCTATCGCTCATCCACTGTCACCTGCCACCCTCTTGAACTCCTTCCAGAGGTTTAGATGGAATTTCTTTTGCATTAATTTCATCCCATTGGTTCTGGTCCATCCCTCTGGGGCAAGAGAGAACAACATTGCCCCATCCTCTACATGGCAGCCTTGAAGATGGTTATCAGATCCCCTCTCAGTCGTCCCCTCTCCAAGCTAAACCAACCCAGCTCCCCCAACCTTTCCTTCTACATCTTGTTTCCTTTTTCTTTTCCAAGTCTCATTTCAAGAAAAAAGCCAAAGGATTTGCATAACGTTGGCCCTTCTCCAAATACTGTGGAACACGCTACCTGGAAGGGAAGGAGACATCTGGAAAAAAATCCTTCCCGGATCTCCGAGGAAATTACAAAAGAAATGCCGGATGATTGGAAAGATAGGTCTTTATGGGATTCTTTCGTTATCAGCCAATTTCACTTTGAAATATATATCTTTTCCCCCCTAAGTAACATATGTTCAGGATTTAAATAGGAAATCTTTGGGTGCCAGGCTGTTATTTATGAACTTCACAAACGAAGAGAATTTAGAAAACTTCCCAGGGAGACAAGGGCTTGAAGGCAGAAAGAACCGAGTTGAATAAATTCTGATAAATTCTTTGGGTTGTATCGAGGGCTGACAGTTTTTGGGGTCACACGGGGGGATGCCTGGTTTTACCTCTCATCTCTAAGCAACAGAAATCAGTTCCCCTGGGGAGAAAAATGGCTGCTTTGAAAAATGGCATCCACAGAGGCCCCTCCCTGCCCCAAATCCCGCCCACTCCTGGCTCCACCCCCAAAGTCTCCAGGTATTTCCCGACCCAGAGCTGGCAACCGTAGTCATACCGTGGTTGGTAAATTCTGCAAACAGATTAAGTCGGTGTCATTTGGAAAGATTATGTCTCCCATATTTTGTAAGCCACTTTGAGTCTTTGCGAGACTCCTTTAGGGATGCCAGCCTCCAGGTGGGGCCTGGGGACCCCCTAGATTTACAGCTCATCTCCAGACTACAGAGATTATTAGAAGAATGGATGCTTTGGAGGGAGGGGTCTTTGGCCTTGTACCCCACTGAGGTCCCTTTCCTCCTCATGCTCTGTCCCCAAATCTCCAGGTGTTTCCCAAACCAAATCTGGCAAGCCCACCTCCTCATCCCCCACCATTGCAAGGGGGACCTGGGAACCGTAGACTCATTTTGCCTATACTAATTTTCTACACTCTGTGCCTTACATTATTGTGGTTTTACCCATCGCTATATCAAGTGTAACTTTTTAAGTAGACTTTGGATGTTAGGGCAAAGTTCAGTTCCAAGGATCGAAACTGTAAGAACCCCCCTGGGTTGCATAAAGTGACAACATGTGCAAGGGCAGGGGTAGTCAAACTGCGGCCCTCCAGATGTCCATGGACTACAATTCGCTGGCAGGGGCTCCTGGGAATTGTAGTCCATGGACATCTGGAGGGCCGCAGTTTGACTATCCCTGTGCAAGGGCTTTCCCCTTTATTGGGGCTTCAACTTTTTCCTGAGTCGCTGCATTTATAGAAGCCTCTAGTGGCTGGAGTCAGCAGTCAGCACAGGCATTTGTCTCTAAAGAGGCTTCCTCCAGCTTTCTCTTTTTCCAGAAATGCCAGAGTGCATCAGCCACTCGCCGGCAGAGTTTAAATATGCAAGAGTGCAGAGCACCAGGCTGCTTAAAAGCATAAAATAGTATTATTGTGACGAGAAACAAACTTTGCATAGAAAGGAGAGAGAGAGAGAGAGAGAGAGAGCTGTCTAACTGTTGTTCTACATTCATTCTTCTGTTCTGGAGGCAATCAGGGAGAAAGTGGGCTCAAAGGATCAGGTCTCCAGTGAGCCAATCAGGATACTGGAGGAGAATATTCGGAAAATATCAGGAAGTTCCGATTCTAACTATGCTAAATACACATCTCCTCTGATGCCCCCTGCAGGATAGTCTTCGTAAGTTCCTGAATCCTGCACAAGACAGATCTTGCCTTTTCCAGCCCCACTCAGATGGAGGATTTGCTGGTTCACAGTGCAGCCAAAGGGAAGGCAGCAGCCCCAACAGTTCGGCTCCAGACCTTCCCTCTGCACACCACTCCTCTTTTTCAAAGTCAGGGGGGAGAAGAGTGGGGGAAAGCAGCTGCCATCAGAGTGTGAGAGAAGTCACTGCTGACATACAAGCAAACAGGAAAGACCACCCGCGGGCAAAAGTCCCCCGTGCTCCTAAGAGAACCAGAGGCGCGTGCAGAGGGCTCTGGAATTCTGTCCATTAGGCTCGGCAAAGGTTGTCGCTCCTCCAACACGTGGTGCGTGTGTGTTTTTCTTGCACGTTATACACGCATCAAAGGAGAGATGTGTCTATATACGCAGTGCGCTGCATGTGAAAATTACTTCTGCGCTGAATAGATATTACCGCGGCGATGAATGGCGCCCCAGGAAAATATAAGAAAGCCCTTTGCTGAACAGGACTGAAGGCTTCTCGGGTCTCGTGTTCCGTTTCTGGCAGTGACCATGCACCCGCTTTTGACATGGCCATATATTTGTAATTAGCACTCACATCCTTGCAAGCAATATATATAATATATAATAATAGACTTACATATGAATTAAGCAGAGCAGAGCAGGGCAGAGATCAAGACTACACGTAGAAGAAGAGCTGGTATTTATACTCCGCTTTTCAAAAGAATCAAAGAATCACAGGGTTGGAAGGGGCCACACAGGCCATCTAGTCCAATTCCCCGCTCAATGCAGGATCAGCCTCAAGCATCCAGGATAAGCATCTGTCCAACTGCTGCTTGAAGATGGCCATTGAGGAGGAGCTCCCCACCTCCTTAGGCAGCCCCTTCCACTGCTGAACTAGACTCCTAGAATCCTAGAGTGGGAAGGGACCATAGAGGCCATCTAGTCCACCCCCTGCTCAGTGCAGGATCAGCCTCAAGCATCCAGGAGGAGGATCTCTCCAGTTGCTGCTTGAAGACGGCCAGTGAGGGGGAGCTCCCCACCTCCTTAGGAAGCCCCTTCCACTGCTGAACTAGACTCCTAGAATCCTAGAGTGGGAAGGGTCCATAGAGGCCATCTAGTCCCACCCCCTGCTCAGTGCAGGATCAGCCTCAAGCATCCAGGAGGAGGATCTCTCCAGCTGCTGCTTGAAGACGGCCAGTGAGGGGGAGCTCCCCACCTCCTTAGGCAACCCCTTCCACTGCTGAACTAGACTCCTAGAATCCTAGAGTGGGAAGGGACCATGCAGGCCCTCCAGTCCCACCCCCTGCTCAATGCAGGATCAGCCTCAAGCATCCAGAATAAGCATCTGTCCAGCTATTACTTGAACACTGCCGGAGTATCAAAGAAGCTTACAGTCATCTTCCCTTCCCCTCTCTACAACAGACACCCTGTGAGATGGGTGAGGCTCAGAGAGCTCTCAGAGAACTGTGACTGGGCCAAGGTCATCTAATTGGCTGCATTATGAAGGAGGAGTGGGGAATCAAACCGGTTCTCCAGATGGGAGACTGCTGCTCTTAATGCTGGCTTTTTGCCACTGACCAGTTTGGTGTAGAACAGGGGTGGTCAAACTGTGACTCTCCAGATGCCCATGGACTACAATTCCCATGAGCCCCTGCCATCTGGAGAACCACAGTTTGGCCACCCCCGGTGTAGAAGCACCAAGCTGGCTAAGACACCCCCAGTTTGTCTACATCCTTCTTCAGTTGTTGGATACACACTTTTCTTGGATGCTTTAGGATGCTTTGAGCTGATCATGCGTTGAGCAGAGGGTTGGACTAGATGGCCTGTATGGCCCCTTCCAAATCTATGATTCAGTGAGGTCTAACCAGAGCAGAGAACTGTTCCCTGCCCTCCTCTAAGTAAGCACCTTCCTAAGACAGCAATCTTGGCCCCTACTACTACACCAAGCTGGTTCTCACTTTGGGGCACAAATCCCAAGGTGGGCAGGGTTTTTGGAGGGCGAGATCTCCAGGTGCCACCTGGAAGTTGACAGCTCTACCGACCCAGCACACAGGTCTGCAGCATTGCGACCCTAACTTTGCAGTGACTCTCAGCCCGAGGCACGTTTTGAACCCGCAACATCCCGGGAGCCCGATCAAGGCCGGAGATTCTCGTTCACCGTCTCCTGTTTCCCTGTAATAAATACAAGCCGAAACAATCTGGCCAACTTTCTGTTTCTCCAGGAGGCAATTTCCTTTCATATTTCCCCTACTTAGGCAAGGTGGGCTGAATGACAGGAGGGGAAGAGATATTATGTCTGGTTCATAAACATCTTGAACACTTGGAAGCTTTTAAGCAGATGCTCTGGCTGGCAGCGTCTTTTCCCAGGCAGGCACCTGCAGATGCTGCTGAGTTTCTCTCCCCCTCCGATGCCGTGCCTTTACAGGTGGCGGCTGAGGAGTTGTTCCCCCCCCCCAGCTCCTCCTCCTCTGTGTGTTTTTTTAATCCTGAACTGCACCAGTCTCTACGCTGCCCCCCCCCCTGCGAGTCAATTTGTTTAACAAATACGGACCTGCATACTCTTGCAAAGAGAGACTCGTGGGGGGAAAGGAGAACAATGCCAGCTGATGCCAAAATCAACCTTTGCAAAAAAAAATTGCTATGGATGTCAGGGGTCTTTTGTGCATGGGGAAGCATCCCCCTTGGTGCAGCCTAGCTCGTGAGACCCTTGTGCCCAGCTGCCTCCGTCCGTTATGCTGATCTTGTTCTTGCCTTCAAGGAACTCGATAGCCATCTGATGGAGAGGCTAATTCTGTGAAGGCTCCAGTTTGTTGGTTTGTTTATATACCACCATTCCCAACTGGGTTTACGGTGGTTTACAAACAATAAAAGAATAAAAATAAAATAAAATAAATCCCCTTGATGATGATGGTGATGATGATGATGATGATGATGATGATTCATAAACTACTGCCACCTTAATACTAAGGGGGTGGCAGGCTGAAGTGAATGACCCATAGGGATGTGAGGAGCAGAAAGGGAAAGTGAACTGGAGGCGCTTTGAGACTCCTTCAGGTAGAGAAAAGCGGCATATAAGAACCAACTCTTCTCCTTGGATGCTTTAGGATGCTCTGGGCTGATCCTGCGTTGAGCAGGGGGTTGGACTAGAGGGCCTGTATGGCCCCTTCCAACTCTATGATTCTATGATTCTTCTTCAGTAATCTCAAGTCTCTCTCAGCCTCACCTCCCTCACAGGGTGTCTGTTGTGGGGAAAGGAAAGGGAAGGCGAATTTAAGCTGTTTTAAGACTCCTTCGGGTAGAGAAAAGCAGCATATAAGAACCAACTCTTCTTCTTCTTCAGTAATCTCAAGGCTCTCTCAGCCTCCCCGGTGTGCCACACTCCTAACCATGACACCAATCTGGCTCTCAGTGTGTTGTGGCCAGCATAAAACTGCAGTGAGAGGCACGCCAGCATTGTGGAAGAACCGCATAGATGACCAGCATTCTACATTTAGCTCCGTGGGTCAAACATCAAGTCCATTCGGTTTCTTTGAAACATTGGGCGAGATTTCCAAACTACAAGAGGGCCTCCGCTGCAGAAGAGCCTCCAGGCATGCTATTGCAATGGAACGTTAGTGATGCACAAGATTGCCTGGATGCTCAGTAACAAAGCAAGTGCTGGAATGTTGTCAGGAACATTGTGGGAGGGATTGACGCTTCCAAGGGTGCTCACGGCGTCTAGTAACTTGAAAGCGTTCACAAAAGCACAGAGTGTCATCTGTCAAGGATGCTTCAGGCGTCGTCCTGTAACTGGAGTTCGAACGGAGAGCTCATTACGTTGATTGAGGCTGCGGGGTTCTTCGCTGCACCCAAAGGCAACTTGAATCCCTCATTCTTGTGCTGCCCCCTTGGTCTCTGAGTGGAAGGAGGGGAGTTGCTCATGGGTTTAGCCATCCGCATTGCTGGCTCCGTTCTAACCTGCTTGATGTGGGCCAAGCGAAGAGCCTTGTTTTAGATATTACTCTAATAATGATGAATTCAACGTGTAACTCACTCTTCCATAATTCTCAGGGTGGGTAGCAACATTTAAACTAAATACAATTCAGACATTATAAACATTACATTCCTAAATGCCCCTATCAGCATTCCCAGGTGTTTGGTAAGGAGCTGATCTTCGAATTCTTCGAATTCCCCTCCTTTTCTGGCAGTCAGACCAGCTGTATTGGTGGGTGTTATTCAGCTTTAGGCCTTGACCGGAAACCTGGTGGCACAGCTCCGTCTTGCAGGACTGATTGAGGTCCCACAGGGCCCTGATCTCTCCTGGAGTATATTCCACCAGGCAGGGGCCACAGACTGAAGCAGAGTACAAAAGCTTAAAGAGTGGTTACAGAAGCAGCACATTGCAAGCCTCTATGGCTAGGCTGCAGGCAGGACTACATCCCAAACATTTATTTATTATTTATTATATTTCTATACCACCCTCCCCGGAGGCTCAGACTAATGATGGCTGCTCCTTGCTTCAGCCAAAGCACATAGAGCTTCTCTTCCTAATGAAAGAGGAAGTAGGTGGGAATCCACCTTAAACAAAGGAATTCCAGGACCATGCATTTGGTTTTTCCACTGCAACCTCAGCAGTGGCCACTTGGTGTCACTAATGAGCACCCAGGTACAGCTCAGCTGTTTTAACAGCTTAACAACAGCCCTTCAAGGCTGACTTCACCAAATTACTTGCTGGTTGCAATTCCAACCTATTCTTCATATGCTGTTGGCTCACACACACACACTACAGATCTTGCATTTCCCAGCATTCAGATGACCCCCCTCTCCATGGAATATTCTTAAGAGCTACCAGTTGACTTTCGTTGGTCAAAGGCGTCGGCTCATCATCGTAGGCCTTGTAATTCTTCGCAAGGAAGGATCTTAATGCTTTTTCCTTCTTTTTTTGAAGCTTCCATTTGGAAGGGCAGCAATAAAAAGATGAACAGTCTCTGTTCGCCATCCACCCACTCTTAGCCTTGGCTGATAGAAGCCGGATTAGTTGTTGTTTGAATTAAAGATGGTCCAGAACAATAGAGTTGGAAGTCCCTGGGAGTAGCTGTGACGGGAGCCTTTTGAGACTGGTGCAACCGCCGCTCTGAAGGTCAGTCGTCCTCACAATGCCGTAGCTTCCCCAGTGCATTGTGGTCTGAACCTGTCTGAGATAATCCCGGCCGCTCCGGACCCGGCTCATTCTCTTTGGCAAGGCTGCCTTTCTTCTCTTCCTCTTCCCTGACCTTGCACTTCGTCTCCCCGCAAAGCGATGCGAGCACATCTGTGGTCTGCTTTTGTTTGGTTTGTAAATGCGCTCCCGGAGGGCCGGCGAAACGCATGTAAGTCAGAGAGCTGCTGCCAAAGCAGCCGGCAGGACAGGTACCAAAATGGCTTGCTCATGGCCAAGGAGGAGGGAGTGGTCCCTCATCAATGGAAGAATTTGTTCATGGCAGACCAGCTCACCTCTGCTGTTTGGAAGGTGTCTCTGAAAGAGCCAGAATGGGGTGATTTCAAGGTGCAAAGAGTTTCCATTCTTCGCAAAGCAGAGAAAAGAGCTGTTTTTATGTTCCCCGCTTTTTACTACCCAAAGGAGTCTCAAAGGAGCTTACAATCGCCTACCCTTCCTCTCCTCAAAACAGGCACCCTGTGAAGTAGGTGGATCTGAGAGCTCTGAGAGAGCTCTGAAAGAACTGTGACTGGTCCAAGGCATGTTTTGGGGTAACTGACACTAGCCAAAGGACCCTGCTTGGTCCAGGCTGACAAATCTCAGTAGACAAGGTTGCCCTTGAAGGACCCCTGGTCTGCTTCCACATCAGGTGGCTTTGAGTGTGTTTGCGTGTGTTTCGAAAGCAATTGTCTTCAAGCACCATCAAATGGCAAAAAACCAAACAAAAGATTTTCAAGGCAGAAGATGGAGGGAGGTGGTTGGCCCTGGCTTGCCTCTGCACAGGAACCCTAGACCTTCTTGGTACTCTTCTATCCAAGTATTAACTAGGGCCAATTCTGAACGCATGAATCTGCCTTTTACAAAATCAGACTTTTGGTTGTCCTAGGTCCTTTTTTTCTGCTCAGACTGACAACACCTCTCCATGATCCCAGGCAGAGGTCTTTCCCATCACCCACAGCCTGGCTCTTAAGGGGAGGTGGTGGGGATTGACCTGGGCACCGTCACCATGCCAAAGTGTGCCAAGCACACTCTGCCACTGAGCCATAGCTAATTCGTTTATTATTTATTGTATTTATTTAATTCAGAATTGCACCTTTTCTTCTGCCCTGTCTCTTTAGACTCAGGGCTGAGTACATCATAATAAAACATACGAAAAACAGAGTATATCTATAAAAACAGAGTAAAACCACTACATCAATATAGTTAAAACTCTAAAACAATCCCATCGGTTGCTGATTCTGTTAGGCGTTTTGGAAAGGAGGGGGAGAGGAAGGAGAGAGGAAGGAGGACTTCCTACCAACCCAGGAAGGCCAGCATAATTCAGTGGCGTTTTAGGTCTCAACCGTAGGCCTCCTAGAACAGCTCTATTTGAATGGCCCTGTGGAACTGTCCAAGGTCCTGTAGGACTCTGATCTAACTTAGCAGGGCCTTTGGTCAGGCCGGGGACAGGAACAAAAAGGCCCTGGTTATGGTAGAGGCCAGTCTGATATCCTTGAGGTTGAGGATCCTGAGCAAGTTTGCTGGCTCTATCTTAACACCCTTTGTGGAGCACACATGAAGAGACAGTCCTGTCGGTGATCCCTCAGCTGTCAGACCCCCGTTGACTTTCCCAATGAACACACCTGACTTTCGCAAGAAAAGCAGTTTATTGAGGTAGCAACACGAAGCTCATGGTTATTCTTGCTGAAACTGATTTGATAGGCAATATGCTGATCAATGTAACCCCAGAAGCCCCACCCCCCAACTGTCAACAGGTGAGCTTCCCACCGTTCCCAGGAAAAAGGCTCCTCTGACCAAGCAGGAATCTCAGGGCTCTCTCAGCCTCCCCTCCCTCACAGGGTGTCTGTTGTGGGGAGAAGAAAGAGAAAGTGATTGGAAGTTGCTCTGAGACTACTTAGGGGAGAGAAAAGCGGCATATTAGAACCAGCTCTTCTTCTTCAGTAATCTCTGGGCTCTCTCAGGCCTGTTGTGGGGAGAGGAAAGGGAAGGTGACTGTAAGCCGCTTTGAGACTCCTTCGGGTAGAGAAAAGCAGCGTATAAGAACCAACTCTTCTTCTTCTTCAGTAATCTCAGGGCTCTCTCAGCCTCACCCACCTCACAGGGTGTCTGTTGTGGAGAGAAGAAAGGGAAGGCAATTGGAAGCCACTTTGAGACTCCTTCGGGTAGAGAAAAGCAGCATATAAGAACTAACTCTTCTTCTTCTTCAGTAAATATCAGGGCTCTCTCAGCCTCACCTCCCTCACAGGGTGTCTGGTGTGGGGAGAGGAAAGGTAAGCCACTTTGAGACTCCTTCGTGTAGAGAAAAGCGTCATTTGGGAACCAATTCTTCTTCTTCATCTCCTGCTCCTCCTCCACTGATGGATGACAATTCATAAAATGACAAGGGACATTGCCACCTGGCACTTACAGGCTCATGGCAGGAGCCTGTCAACCAGGCAGATCCTGACAAAAGCTTCAGAGCTCTAATAAAATGAGGCTAGTCCGCACTCTTAAGCTTTCCTCCAAGGGAGGACAAACTACCTCACAGAACATTCTGAAAGGTGCTTGCCAATTCCTTTTTTTTTTTTTGTTAAGGTGACCAAAGCAAATGGCCGAGCTCTCAACAGCATTGCAGGCACAGTACAGCCGAGTCTCGGCCCTTGCTCATTTCTCTTCCCAAAAAATCCGTCTGAGCAGGCGTGCCTCACCTTCTCGGGAGAGAACTCCAAAGAGAGTGGAGGTCACGGCTTGAGAAGTTTCATTTGGTATTTGCGAGGCTTACAAAAGAGGAATGCTCTTTCAGGGCATAACCATTCATCAAGTGCTGCAAAGACAAAAGGTAGCAAAGGCCGGTTGGGCTTTTCGTTGGGAGGAACGGCAACTCTGTGATGGCCAGTCATTCACACATGACAATGATACATGATTATAGTAGGGTTGTCAGGTCCTGCCTGACCACTGGAGGCTGGGGGCAAGGAAGGGTTTCTAGTTACTGGTCTGAGAATTCCAGGAGACCCTTGAGGAGGACAGGGACAACAGTGAGGTACAAAGGGATGCTCTGTCTTCTTGCTTCCTGGGGGGCCACAATGGGAGAGCTTCTGGAGCTCCAGCCCTGCTTCTGGATCTCCTGATGGGACCTGGGTTTTGGCCTCTGTGTGACGCTGAGCGTTGGACTGGATGGCCTGATCCAACAAGGCATCTCTGATGTTCTTATGCCCGGGGCAGTGATGCCTTCTTGGTGTATGGAGAGCAACAGTCGGAGGGCTTCTGGAGTTCTGACCCCCCTGGTGGACCTCCTGATGGGACCTTGGTTTTGGCCTCTGTGTGACACCAAGTGTTAGACTGGATGGGTCATTGGCCTTATCTAACATGGCTTCTCTGATGTTATTATGTCTAGGGCAGTGATGCTTTGCCTTCTTGGTGTTTCAAGAGCAACAGTGGGACAGCTTCTGGAATTCTGACCACCACCAGCCTGGTGGGCCTCCTGAATACACCTGAGTTTTGGCTGTTGTGCAAGACAGTGTTGGACTGGATGGGCCATTGGCCTGATTTAACATGGTTTCTCTTATGTTCTTATATCCATGACTCAATGGTAGATCATCAGGTTGGCTGAACATCCCAGGTTCAATCCTCAACATCTCCAGTTTGAAAAGATTAAGCAGTAGGTGATATGTTCTTCATTTTCTCTAGGGCAACTCATCTGTGTCTTCTGGAGATGTCCTATAAGTGTGGGGGGGCTCCATGGTCCTACCTGGTGGCTGGCATCACTAGAGGGCAGCCATTCACTCTAAGGTTTAGCAAAGAAACATAGAGGAATAGTCACTTCAGAAAGGATCTTGAGAATGAACATACCACTATGAACATAAGAGAAGCCATGTTGGATAGGGCCAGTAGCCCCTCCAGTCCAACACTCTGTTGGAGTGGAACATCTGCTTTTCATGCAGAAGGTCCCCAGTTCAATCCTCAACAACTCCAGTTAAAAGGACCAGGCAGTAGGTGACAAGAAAGATCTTGACTGGACACCCTGGCTCAGTGGGAGAACATCTGCTTCACACTCAGAAGGTCCCCGGTTCAATCCCAAAACATCCCCAGGGATTAAAGTGGGTTAACTGATTCCAGAGACAAATATTTGAATTTCAATTCTATCTCAAGTGAATACAAACAGATCCAAATTGCTGGGGTTTTTTTTCCTGTTTGGAATCTGTTAATAATGCTGATTTTATGAACTTAGGCAGATTGTGAGTGGGTGGGCAGGAAGGGATGTGTCAGTTTTCGTCTCTTGTGGCCCTTCCTTGCATACCCAGGGAATTGTTGATCACCATTGTGGGATGGTAGGTGAATTCCCTCCAGGCCAGGCTGGATTCTGGATATTTTGTGGGGGGGGATCCCTTGGGCAGGAAATTGGGGTCAGTGTGGGTGGGCAAGTAATGTGTGTTCCTGCATCATGAAGAGGGTTGGACTAGATGAACCTGGAGGTCCCTTCCAACTCTAGGATTCCATGATTGTCATTATGCTGTATGTTAATTTGCTCTCACAGTTTGCCTCTAAGTATCAACTGATTCCTTCCACCCCATGTCATTGTCTCTGAGGACATATATGTTGAATGCAACTTTGTTGGTCTGAAAGGTACCAGGGGACTCTAAATTTGTTCACGTGGCTCAAGAGTAGAACATCTATGATCTGCTTTGCATGCAGAAAGCCCCAGGTTCAATCCCCAACGTCTCCAATTGAAAGGGCCAGGCAGCTGGTGATGGGAAAGACCTCAGCCTAAGGCCACTGGTAGGCTGTGTGGACAAGACTGACCTTGATGGACCGAGGACCTGATTCAGTAGAAGGCAGCTTCATGCCCGTTCGTGTGTGTTTGTGTGTGTGTGTGTGTTTATTGTGGGTCTCGGAGTGGGTTGCCCCTGTGTTTCACTGGGAATGATGACCGCTGTGGGTCTCGGCCCCCTTCCTTCCCCTCTGCAAATTGGAGCCCGGCGTCTGTCAGAGACTGCGCAGAGCTTTCTTCTGCTGCTATTTTGTCGTGAAGCATGAACAGCAGGGATGTTATTAAACGCCGCCAAAGGGAGATGTCGTCTGCCAGGCGAGCATCTTCCTGACGCGCCACTTTCAGACAATTTTGGAGACTTCACTCAGATGGCTTCGGCTGGGGGAGGCCGGCTAGAGATGATAGGTCCACAGTGCCGGGAACGGATTCCTTGAGCTGTGGAGCTGAGGGCGGACAGACTTTTCCAAAAAGGTTCCTGATGCTGCCTGTCCGCGGGCAATTGGACTGATGACTGTTGTCCAGGGGAGCAGGTCAAAGGGAGGACCTGAACGGAATGATAGAATCCCAGAGTGGGAAGGGTCCATGAAGGCCATCTAGTCCCACCCCCTGCTCAACACAGGATCAGCCTCAAGCATCCAGGAGAAGGATCTGTCCAGCCGCTGCTTGGGGAACCTCAGTGAGGGGGATCTCCCCACTTCCTTAGGCAGCCCATTCCTCTGCTGAACTAGACTCCTAGAATCCTAGAGTGGGAAGGGGCCATGCAGGCCATCTAGTCCAACCCCCTGCTCAACACAGGATCAGCCTCAAGCATCCAGGAGAAGGCTTAGAAATGCCAACCGATTCCACCTGCGGGACCTTCTGGACAGTGCTTTCCATTTCAGACCAGGTGTTGGGAGACCTGAATCCATTCCTCAAAGTGCTTTGAAGCTCACTGACTCTCTTTGGGTTCTCCAGTTGCTCCAGTAACTGCTATTTTCTTTTTTTGCTCTGCAATCACAGCTGACCTAGGGTGACCCTGTACGGTTTCCAGGCAGGAGATGTTCAGAGGTGGTTTTCCTTTGCACGATACAGGGGGAAGGCCAGGGAGTCCCTGGGGAGCTCTCATGGAGCCCCAGGTGGCCCTGCTTGGGAATCCCTGCTCTTGCAGAAGACCTTCTAGTAGAAAACCTACAAGGACAGATAGTCTCCCACCACACTAGGCCTTTGGTCCTATTGGGCCGCTCTTTGGTGTCTCCATTGAGTGACACGTCACCATAACAGATGCCTGCAATGTTATTTGCAGCTTAGGATCGATGTCTTCCAGTCCTGCCCCAAATCTCCCCAACTTCTGTTTCAGTCCTGACAAGTCTCTTTTCATCCCAACAGCTACAACAAGCCCATTCGTGCCCAACGAAATGCGAGCTCGGGAATTAGTTCCTATCAGCCCATTAGCGGAGGGTCAAACGGAAGGACCCCCAGTCCTGATTGGCTGATGTAATCACATGACCCCAGCATTATCGGTGTGCCCCCAAGTCCTCGATTCCCCGGAAGCGGGCAGCGGGGAAACGTGTCACCAATTTGTACTCATCTGCCAGTCGTGACCTCCGGCCGGTTGGCTTCCCCTTGTAATAACTGGGGGATGGGGTAGAAATTTTGATTTATCATTCACAGGATATGGCGGCAGAGAGAGAGAGATTTATATTATTTCTAAACGCCTGTCTAATTGGAGCCCTTGTTTATGTATTATTCATCTCGCCTTTGTTTTCTGGAGTCCACCGCTAACCTCGTGTGCAATTTTAATGACCTGTGGGGTCAGAGATCGGGGCTCACGGATTTCGGAGAGACGTGTTAATTCACCAAGGGAAGCACGTCCACCCCTCCCCCTGTGTGAGAAGAGACCTCCACTCAGTTGTGATTCTGCAACGGAAGTTTCTTGCGGCAGGAACCGATGGGAGCAAGCAAGGATTTTATTTCAAAGTCGCAAACGGCTGTGCGGCTCACAAGAAGGGAAGGGGGAATCAGGGAATGCCTATCTTGGTGGTGATCTCCCCCTCACTGGCAGTCTTCAAGCAAAGGTTGGATACACAAATTTCTTGGATGCTTTAGGATGCTTACAGCTGATCCTGCGTTGAGCAGGGGGTTGGACTAGATGGCCTGTATGGCCCCTTCCAACTCTATGATTCTATCATTCTATGATTCTATCACAGGGGTACTCCACTTGGTGCTCTTGGTGTAGCAGTGTCATGTTCAAGAGCAGCGGCCTCTTAGCTGGAGAACTGGGTGCAGTTGCCCACTCCCCTACATGCATCCAGCTGGGTGAATTTGAGCCAGCCACAGTTCTCTGTGAGCTCCCTCAGCCTCATCTACCGCACAAGGTGTCTGTTATGGGGAGAGGAAGGGAGGGCAGTTTTAAGCCGCATGGAGACAGTGAGTCAAATATGAGTGAACAGTATGATATGGCAGCTAAGAAGGCAGATGTGATATTAGGCTGCATTGCTAGGCGTGTAGAGTCTAGACTAAGGGAAGTTCTAATGCCCTTGGTCATTGGTGTAGTGGTTAGGAGTGCGGACTTCTAATCTAGCGAGTTGGGTTTGGTTCCCCCCTCCTCCCCCACATGCAGCCAGCTGGGTGACCTTGGGCTCTCCACGGCACTGATAAAGGTGTTCTGACTGAGTAGTGATATCAGGGCTCTCTCAGCCTCACCCACCTCACAGGGTGTCTGCTGTGGGGAGAGGAAGGGAAGGCAATTAGAAGCCGCCTTGAGCATCCTTCAGGTAAAGTGGCATATAAGAACCAACTCTTCTTCTTCTTCAGTAATCTCAGGGCTCTCTCAGCCTCCCCTCCCTCACAGGGTGTCTGCTGTGGGGAGAGGAAAGGGAAGGCGAATGTAAGATGGTTGGAGACTCCTTTGGTTAGAGAAAAACGGCATATAAGAACCAACTCTTCTTCCTCTTCACTAATCTCAGGGCTCTCTCAGCCTCACCCACCTCACAGCATTTTCTGATGGCGAAGGCTGTGGATTGATGGAATGTGCTGCCTCGGAGGGTGGTGGAGTCTCCTTCATCTGAGGTTTTTGGGCGGAGCATGGATGATCCCGTCTGCAGTGGGCGATTTTTAAGACCCTGAGAAGGTGGAGGGCTGGATTGGATGGCCCTTGGTGGCCCCTTCCAGCTCTGTGTGATTCTGATTAAAAAAAACAGGGCACCCACCCACTTGGGGTGCTTTCAAAAGAGAGAGGCACCTGGTGGCGCTTGAGCCCAGCAAAGTGTTTGAGGGGCAACAGGAGTTTTAATTAACTGTGGAGATTTTTTTTTTTTTAAGAAAAAAGGAAAGGCAACAACATTGCTGTGGCAGCAGTTGTTCCTGCAGGACAAGAACCTTCTGTGTGTGTGTGAAAGTACGCTGAGGCAGCCATTTTGTCACCGGTTCCACCTCCTGCAGCAGCCATTTTATGGCAGCCATTTTACAACTGTGCTCATCACACTGTGCCAGAATTCCAAAGGTGCCCGCAGGTTTGAAAAGGCTGGGGATGCCCGAACTGTTGTATGTGATTTTCATCTCTGGCAGTAAACACCATCCTATTCCAATGCTGCTGTATCATCATGCTGTTTTCCTGGGCCTAGCGCCTCGGTTTCAGCCAAGGAGACCCGTGACACTTTGTTGATGGCGTCACTGGCCGTCTTCAAGCAGCGGCTGGACAGATCCTTCTCCTGGATGTTTGAGGCTTATCCTGAGCAGGGGTGGGACTAGATGTCCTCCATGGCCCCTACCCACTCTAGGATTCTAGGAGTCTAGTTCAGCCGTGGAAGGGGCTGCCTAAGGAGGTGGGGAGCTCCGCCTCACTGGCCGTCTTCAGGCAGCAGCTGGACAGATCCTTCTCCTGGATGCTTGAGGCTGATCCTGCACTGAGCAGGGGGTGGGACTAGATGGCCTCTGTGGTCCCTTCCCACTCTAGGATTCTAGGAGTCCAGTTCAGAAGGGGAATGGGCTGCCTAAGGAGGTGGGGAGCTCCCCCTCACTGGCCGTCTTCAAGCAGCGGCTGGACAGATCCTTCTCCTGGATGCTTGAGGCTGTTCCTGCACTGAGCAGGGGGTGGGACTAGATGGCCTGCATGGCCCCTTCCCACTCTAGGATTCTAGGAGTCTAGTTCAGCAGTGGAAGGGGCTGCCTAAGGAGGTGGGGAGCTCCCCCTCACTGGCCGTCTTCAAGCAGCGGCTGGAGAGATCCTTCTCCTGGATGCTTGAGGCTGATCCTGCACTGAGCAAGGGGTGGACTAGATGGCCTGCATGGCCCCTTCCCACTCTAGGATTCTAGGAGTCTAGTTCAACAGAGGAAGGGGCTGCCTAAGGAGGTGGGGAGCTCCCCCTCACTGGCCGTCTTCAAGCAGCGGCTGGACAGATCTTTCTCCTGGATGCTTTAGGCTGATCCTGCATTGAGCAGGGGGTGGGACTGGATGGCCTGCATGGCCCCTTCCCACTCTAGGATTCTAGGATTCCATAGACATGGTTGCTAGGCAACTGGTGGGAGGGTTGTAGTGTGCTGTTATCCTGGGGAGAAAAATTACAAAGAAAAATAAGTCCTCAACTACTTCCTGTTAAGTCTGACCGTAGACTTCCTGGCAATTCCTAGAGTGACCCTTGTGACTTCTGAGTAGCTCTAGGAATGGCCTGGAATGCCACAGCCAGAGATTCTGGGAAGAGCCAAGCCTTGCTGATGGGAAAGCCCGAACATAGAAGAGGATCTCATCATAGTTAGGGGATTGATATTTCAGCCAGATGAAGTTGTGGACTGGCGCAGTCTTGCTATCCAATATTTCCAATCAATATTTCCATGCAAAAGCAGCACTGTTTCCTCCTTAGAGCGAACGCACTTGCCCACAACGATTTCTCTTTCTCTCCGCCCTGGACGCTCAGTCGAGAGGAGCCTCAAGTAGGCCCGATCGCCGCTCAACCTAAAGTTGGCTTGGCCAAGTAGTGGAAGTATTAAGTGATAAAAGGGAGGGAGGATCAAAAGTGACAGGCGGCAGATGCAAGTTGAGTTAATTTGGTGTGCTAACCCTCCAAATTCCGTTTTAATGAGCTTAGCTCACTTGCTCACCATGCAGTGAGGAACTGAAAGGCAGGAGACAGCAAGATGGGGAGAGGGAGGGGGGGCTTCCCAAAATAGTGTGGTGCAGAGGTACTGCCTGCCAAAGAGAAGCAGCGGCCCCCACAGAGCTTCCTCGCATCGAGCAGAACGTCGGGTGTGTGCCAACCGTCATGCGTCGGATTATGCTGTCGGCGGTGACTGAAGCAAGACAAATGGGATCGGCACTCTCCAAACAAAAGCAAGGGGAGATGGGAGGAAGAAAGGGAAGCATAGTCCCAAAGAAGAAGAAGGAGAAGAAGAGTTGGTTCTTATATGCCGCTTTTCCCTACCCGAAGGAGGCTCAAAGTGGCTTACGGTCGCCTTCCCTTTCCTCTCCCCACAACAGACACCCTGTGGGGTGGGTGAGGCTGAGAGAGCCCTGAGATTCCTGCTCAGCCAGAACAGCTTTATCAGTGCCGTGGTGAGCCCAAGGTCACCCAGCTGGTTGCATGTGGGGGAGTGCAGATTCGAACTCGGCATGCCAGATTAGAAGTTCGCACTCCTAACTACTGCACCAAACTGGCACCACTGCACCAAAGGGAAGGGCGATAAAGATAAATTGAATGGGTTCCGCCCTTTGTGGAATTGGCGCCCTTCCCTTGTCTGTTACATTTGGGTTGCATGTACTACAAATGCCATGATCCATTGAAACTACCCATACAAGCATTATTTGAAAAAAATATATTATATTTGCCCTGTGCTTTTCTCTATGAGGATCCCAAGACACCATTCCTGGGGTGATCGCATCCTTTTCTCTTGAAATCCCCATGAACCGATCTCGCAAATACTCACACGGGGCAGAAATTTACATTGCAATTCCCTTCCTCGATTCGAGATCTCGGGGACCGGAGAGTAGATTTATCTGGGGGGATTTGAAGCAGCGCTAAATTCTGTCGCTTCAGCCTGCAGCGATGTCTAGAAGAGGCTGCCAGATTATTTAATTTAAAGCAATGACCCATGAAAAGCCAATATGTAGCTGACATTTGGCTCCAGCTGCTTTTGGAGGGGGGGGGGCTTGCTCACGAACACTGAAAACTGAAAACGTTCAGATAAAGTCCCAGAGTATATTACACATTCGCGGGAAGCCAGCCCCCGATGTTCCCCTTGGAATGTACAGTGTGGGAATCTGTTTCAGTGGATTGCAGGCCATGTTGGGTCAGGCCAATGACTCCTCCAGTCCAACACGCTGTGTCACCCAGTGGTCAAAACCCAGGTCTCTCAGGAGGTCCACCAGCAGAGCCAGAACTCCAGAAGTCCTCCTGCTGTTGCTCCCCAAAGAAGACAGTATGGATGGAATACTCTGAGTATTCCATCCATACTGTGTGGCTAATAGCCACTCACGGGCCTCTGCTCTTTATATGTATCCAATCCCCTCTTGAAGCAGTCTAGAAGAATCCAAGCCAAGCTGGACCAGGCTAATGGCCCAACACTCAGTGGTCAAGACCCAGGTGCCATCAGGAGGTGTATCCGCAAGGCCAGAACTCCAGAAACCTTCCCAATGTTGTTCCCAAGCAAAAGGAGTCAGTGCATCATCAGTGGGCTGTACCCCCACTTGCAGCCTGCACCTCTCTCCCCCCAAAGAAGAGGGAGAATGCCAGAAATTAATGTGACATGCCTACATTTGGGGGGCAAAACTATGGGTACAAGCTAATCCCCCCAATATCCCTGATGTGCCTACAAATGTTAAGGATAAAGATCACTTGGTGGAACATCTCCCAGGTCAAAATGGTCATTTATTTATTTTATCTATTTTCTTATTTATTATATTTATATATTTCAGTCAACCAGTAAGTAAAGTTCCTTGGAATTTCCCCAGCATGCCTACTGGATGGGAGATAGACTTCTGGGGAGTAGTGTGTGTGAACGACATCTTGGGGTACTTGTGGGCTGTAAGCTCAATATGAGCAGACGGTGGGATGTGGTGGCAAAGAAGGTGATTGCAGTCTTGGGCACATCAAAAATCACAAGATGCCCTAGTCCCAATGTGTGTTGCATTGGTCAGCCCCCCATCTAGAGTCCAGTTCTGGAGGCCTCACTCCCAAAATGGGGGGCAATATGTGAGACACATCCATGTGTTTCATCTCACTATAGGGTCCTTGGTAGAGGAGGCACTCAGAAGAAGGCAAAACAAAGAGCCAGTTTGGTGTAGTGGTTGGGAGTGCGGACTTCTAATCTGGCATGCCGAGTTTGATTCTGCGCTCCCCCACATGCAGCCAGCTGGGTGACCTTGGGCTCGCCACGGCACTGATAAAACTGTTCTGACCGGGCAGTGATATCAGCGCTCTCTCAGCCTCACCCACCCCACAGGGTGTCTGTTGTGGGGAGAGGAAAGGGAAGGCAACTGTAAGCCGCTTTGAGCCTCCTTCGGGTAGGGAAAAGCGGCATATAAGAACCAACTCTTCTTCTTCTTCTTCTCCACTTTTTGATTTTGGGTTTCAAAACTGTGAGCTCGGAGACCTGGAGGAGGATATAAATTACTCATTATTTTGCCCTTCTCTGGCAGCTGTTTTCCCTTCCTTTCTAAGAATAGGAGTGATCCGCCTGTAAAAATAACGGCATCACAAAGCTCCGTCAAGATGTGGCTCCGCGTTGGGCCAGCGAAGGCAAGTGAGGGTGCCAGCCATTAATAAACCAAGGTGGCTTGAATGGGGCTCGGGAAATGTTCAGAAAGGAAAGAATCCATTCGATTAGCTTCTTAGCGGCGCCTGGCTATGACTCTGCTCCAAATATGGATGAGGCCTACATCTGCCAATAGGGGTTGTTGCCAGAAAAAAAGCAAGTGAGGGCAAGGGGTCAAAGGTCACCTGTCTGGCTGGCTAATGAAGGCATTCCAAGCAGCAAGAGCTTTCTCTCTTTCCTTATTGCCAAGGAGTGACTTTCTCACCCTTCCTCTCCATTTGATTCGAGGTCTCTTTCAGAAGCAGGAGGAAACTTCTTGCTGCCGTCTTTGCAAAAAAGGAGGAAAGAAGAAAATCTCTTTCAGAGATTGTTGAGGATTGGCTTCTCAGCCATCCACTTCAGGGGTAGTCAAACTGCAGCCCTCCAGATGTCCATGGACTACAATTCCCAGGAGCCCTTGCCAGCATTCGCCAGCGAATGCTGGCAAGGGCTCCTGGGAATTGTAGTCCATGGACATCTGGAGGGCTGCAGTTTGACTACCCCTGCACTATATCTTCCTAAAGTCCATGTTGGAATGAGAATGTAGCATTTTAGGGGCGGGGGACTGGCCTAGTGGCCTGCATTACTTAGCCAAGGAGCCCGGGTCCATCCCTGGTAGGGTTGCCAACCTCCAGGTAAGCAAGGGAAAAATCGTTAGAGGGGGAAAGTGGCAAAATTGGCTTGATATTGCATGATGAGTCCTTAAACTTGCCAAAGCACTATCTCCTCCATTGTTAATTTTAATTACAGTTTTAATGGTTTTAACCATGACTGTATGGGTTTTTATGTTATTAACCGGCCCGAGCCTGCTCATGGGGGGGAGGGGGGGCGGAGGGAGGGAGGGAGGAAGGAAGAAAGGAAGGAGGGAGGGAGGAGGGAGGGAGGAAGGAAGGAGGGAGGAGGGAGGAAGGAAGGAAGGAGGAAGGAAGGAAGGAAGGAAGGAAGGAAGGAAGGAAGGAAGGAAGGAAGGAAGGAAGGAAGGAAGGAAGGAAGGAAGGAAGGAAGGAAGGAAGGAAGGAAGGAAGGAAGGATATTCTTCCACAAATTTTTTGATAAATCTATAATTTCATGAGAGATAATGCATTCCAGCAAAAATTGAAAGTGATATGGCAGTCCGAGAGCAGCAGCATAAAAATTTAATTAATAAAAAAGTAAAAAATGACTTCTGGTAATAGTCTATTTTTACCATCACGCCTTCATCAAGAATAATTACAAAATAATAAAAACACTTTAAAAATGAGTTGAGAAATAATATTTCAAGTGCCCTTAATCCTAACCCTTTTTAATTGTATTTTTATTATCAATCCTTATGGCCATAAGTCCCGATAAAGGCTCGATTAAGGTCAAATTGACTATTACCATACTGACTTTCCACTTTTGTTGGAATTTAGTATCTCTCATGCAATTATGGATTAATCAAAAAAAAATTTTTGTAGAAGAATGTTATTTTCCTTCTTTACCCAATTTCAAGCATACCTTGCTTCTGTTTGCCTCAGCGTCACTGGTTCAGCCTGCCCTTTTTGGCCCCTTTTCCCTTTTAACCTCCAGGTAAGGCCTGGAGGTCTACAAGAGCCACACCTGAGCTTCAGACTACAAGAGTCAGTTTCCCTGGAGAAAATGGCGGCTTTGGAGGGCGGAGTCTAGGGCAGTTTACTCCACTGAGGCCCCTCCCCTCCGCAAATGCCACCTTCCCCAGGCTGCAATCCCAAAATCTCCAGATATTTTCCAATCCAAAGTTGGCAACCGTCATCCCTGGCAACATATGAAGCAGCATACGTTGAGAAAGACTGCATGTAGGGCTGGGATTATGGGGTGGAGTCTTGGAACGCTGTCATGGGCTCATGGGAATTGTAGTCCATGGACATCTGGAGGGCCGCAGTTTGACAACCCCTGCCCCAAAGCAGCCCTTTTATCCGGGGGAACTGATGCCTGAAACATCAATAATCCTGGGAGAGCTCCAGACCTCAACTGGAGGATGGCAGCCCTACTTTGAGTGCCTCAGTAACGGCAGCAGAAGGTACTGGTATGAAAGAGATGAAAAGCCAAGATGGCAAGGAGGGGGAGGGGGCTTGTGGCCCAGACCTCTAGATCTGCAAATGGTGGCCACAGCAAGAAAAGGAGATGGGACAGTGGACTCAACGTCCAGTCTTCTTCACGAGAGCCAATGTGGTGTCAGGGGACAGGGGCCTCTAATCTGGAGAACCAGGCTAGATTCCCCACTCCTCCTCCACATGCAGCCAGCTGGGTGACCTGGGGCCAGTTACGATTCTCTTGGAGCTGTTCTCACAGAACAGTTCTCTCAGAGCTCTCTCAGCCCCACCTCCATTGCACGGTGTCTGTTGTAGGGAGAGGACAGGAAAGGGGGTTGTAAATTCCTTGGGGTAGTGAAAAGTGGGGTATTAAGCAGTGATTCCTGTTCTGGGTTGGGAAATTCCTGAAGAAGCTGGGAGCGGTACCTGAAGAGGGCAGGATTTCAGGAGGAGAGGGAGAGGGACAAGGTATAAAGCCATAAACCCCTCCGTCAAAAGTTGCCATTTTCTCTGGAAGGACTGATTTCTGTCACACGGCGGTCAGTTGTAACAGTGTGAGATCTCCAGCCAGCACCTGGAGATTGGTAAGCCTCGGCATCAGGGTCCCCACCCCCGCCCTCTTCAAGGGACAGGTGTATTTTGGCAGCTGGGCCTATTTCCAAACAGGTGATGTGAGAAAAAAACACAGGTACAACATTTCGGGCTGCCTTGTTAGACAGCAGCGATCGTTCCCAAGCTGTCCCGTCTATATTTAGCCGGGAGATGGAAATGAAACATTTCCCCCCAGATGCGAAACCGAAAAAAGGCCGAAACCTTTCCAGATCGGAGGCAGCAGTCAGAAACCTTGTGATCCCGTCGATCAATAACCGCACGATTGAAAGAGGGATGCTGAAGCAAGGCTGGAGGGTCCCCCGGCGACGCCTGGATGCGGGTAGTCAAGGAGTGTGCAACACCGTGATCCATCTGTCCCACGGCACGGCGCATTAAAATGCTTCCTCGTCTTCCCATTCAGCCGGGAAGAAAGCTTCCTCCGCAGATTCGTTTTCCTGGCACCGTTTGACAGGAAGGAGAGCCGCATCCCTTCCCCACACCTGGCTCTAATTTATTCTCTAGGTATTGAAGAGGTTCCCCCTCCCCTATTTCTGCCCCCCCCCCAGTTCCGCACTTGCAGAGATGCCAGGGCAGAATTTATTAGGGGGATTTCCTCCCCAGCCTTGGAAAGGGTTTGCTTAGCGCCGGATAAAAACATGAGCTGCAATGGAATTAGAGGCTTGTGGTTGTCGAGAAGATTTTTGTTTTAATCTTTGGAAGATTATTCCTTCCTCTCTCCACTCGGTGATTAGAGCCCCATTCTCTTGTTTTACGGGATTTACCCCTGGTTGGCAGCCTCCAACCCGCTTGGGGATCTCTTTCTTCCAATGGGACTGATTGATATTTTCGCAAGAACAGGGAAATGTCCCTGAACAGTAAGGTCAAGCTGCTAGAACAAAGTTTGAGTCCAGTGTCACCTTTAAGACCGACACGGTTTAATTCTGGGTAGTCACAGTTTAATTCGACCCAGAGTTGTCACCCCTGTTTCCGTCTCTTTCAGGCCAGTCTTTTTTCTTTTGTTCTAGTTCCTTTCGGTCATCACCAGTCTTGGGGAATGTTAATGATTCCGTAAGCACGTAATTGGCATCAAGGTAAGCTTTGCAAGAGCTGAGCTGTAAACCCACAGTAATTGGTTTAAACTTCAAGTACAACGATATAGGCTAGATATCAGGAAAAAGCTTTTCACAGTCAGAGTAGTTCAGCAGTGGAATAGGCTGCCTAAGGAGGTGGTGAGCTCCCCCTCACTGGCAGTCTTCAAGCAAAGGTTGGATACACACTTTTCTTAGATGCTTTAGGATGCTTAGGGCTGATCCTGCGTTGAGCAGGGGGTTGGACTAGATGGCCTGTATGGCCCCTTCCAACTCTATGATTCTATGATTCTATGATAACAGCCATTTTAAGAGGAAGCTAGTCTCCTTATAATCACTAACCCAATACCTGCATCATGCTTTTTCCTCTTTTCCCCTTTCTCCATTTTCTCATTAAATATGCTCCTCCCACCGGGAGGTCTTTGGGCCCTGATGAGGTGGGGGAAATACAGGCAAGGCCTCAGTTTATTCACTTGAAAATGCATATTTTCATTTCCAGACAGCAAAGCAATTTGGACAAATCAGATCAGGACACACAAAACGGCAGTAAATAATGAATGCCCCGATCAGGACGGTAAAGCCACGGGGAGGGACGATATAAAATATCAACAGATTTTTTTAAAAGAAAAACAAAAGAGGAAAACAGCAGGCCAGTGGGCTTCGTCCCCCTGAGTGAGTGATAGAATGAAAATGCTTTGCAGCCCACCAAGAACAATTGCTTTGGAGGGAACGGGGGTTTCTTTCTCTGGGAACAAGGATCAAGAGAACCGTGTTGGTATTTCATTAGACCGGCCTTTCTCAACTTTCTCACTGTTGAGAAACCCCTGAAACATTCTTCGTGCTTCAAGAAACCCCAGAAGTGGTGCAATCTTACAGAATATGGTCAGGAATCAAAGGGACATGCCCACCTGGGGGCCCCTTCCTTTCCCACCCCCTCCAGGCCCACCATCGGCCATTTTGGGTGGGGAGGGCAGGTTGACATGCACCATATATGGCCGTATCATGCAAGATTTTGCTAACCTGGGCCATCCAGGTCAGGATGACTACGGATTCTGGGGAAATGCTGTCAAGTCACAGCTAAGTTACTGTGACCCCAAAACACATTCCAGGCACGAGAGAAGGCCATTGCCTGCCTCTGCATATCAACCCCGCCATCCTTGGGGGTCTCTCACCCAGGGACTCTCCAAGGCCAACCCTGCTTAGCTTCCAAGATCTGATGAGATCAGCCCAGATTGGGCAATCCAGGTGAAGACAGACCAGCAGAGGTGGTTTGCCCTTGGCTACCTCTGTGTAACAACCCAGCCTTGAACCATGAGCTGGTCTTCTCGACCAGAAGAGACCCCCTTGAGCAAAGCTGCTCCAGACACATGTGGTGCTAAGAACTCAGGCTTTATTGAAGGAATTCTATCAGGCGAAACAGGATAAGCATGGCAAGTGCAGGATGCATTGACAAAGACAAGGATGGGTAGCCCCCTTAGTAGTATATGTAGGCAAGCAGTTTAGGCAGGAAGAGGGGTTCGCATAGGAAAAGGCTATTGATCTAAATGATGTGAATAGCTGCAGACATCTGGTCTGTCCTGTCTGTTGTTCCTGGCATTAAATTTCCAGTCTACCAAACAGACCAAGGACACAGGTAGATAAGAGAGAGTTCTCACAGTGGGGAAGAAAGGGACTCTCCGAACCATGAAACCTGGCCAAGAAGGCAGGGGAAGGTTCAGGTAGATGTCTAGAATTCCATCAGGGAAAACGGGGGGGGGGGTAGTACTCAATAAACTTCTAACTCAACTCTCCTGTTCAAAACAAGAAGGCAGATATGACAGGGTCTCTCACCCAAGGACTCTCCAGGGCTAACCCTGCTTAGCTTCCAAGATCTGACAAGATCAGACCAACCTGAGCCATTCAGCTCTGGGAAGGCCATTCTTTCTGGGTTACAGATGAAAGTACACACCCAGGGCTTCTTTGTCCCTTGTGCACACAACACCCAATGCCATTGTCAGAGGACACATACATTCTCTGTGGCCTAGAAACACCCCAGGAACAAACGTGTCTGTCCTGGTGAGCCCTTCCCAAGCCTACGCTTAACCCCCTTTGTCATTGCCCGGCGCCCACGCAATCTGAAAGGGGGGCGAGGACTGGAAAAGATTTGGCAAACCGGAACTCCCGGATTAGAAGGTCAAAGGAACTTGTTTCCCCTTTTGAAGTTGCATCTCTCTCTCTCAGTTTTGTTCTAAGGGTCCAAAACTGCATTCCCCGTGCCCCCACCTCTTTCTTCCTACCACCTTTCTATGGAGAACAAGCTGCCCTCGAACGGTTCAATTACGTAGCTCCCGACACTTTCAAATGAAGCCGTTTCAGAGGAAAACATATTTCAGTTCCAAGGCTTGCTTGAGCCACGGTGTCCCTGGGTGGATTTGCATCTTTAAAAAGGACAGCGGGAAGGAGAGAACTGCACCATGCTTTTGTATCTGAGCCTTGTCTTTATTTGTCCCCCCCCTCCCTTTAGTTTTGTTCTCCCGCCCCCCTTTGGGTATTGCTTTTGTCGCCTTCGACCCTCGCTGTGTGATTCTAGCCAAAAACCCCAAGCACCCAATTCTCTTGACAGATTCTATGATTTCCTCCCCATTAGAATAGGAGGGAAATCATCATCCCCCCCTCTCCACCTTTGGACCCAGCCAAAGCCTCCGATGAACAGTTCAACAGCAAACCAAATATCTGGGAAGGGCAGCCATCTATTTTAATTAAAAATATCTCCTGCGATTGATTTTTGCATGTGAAAAAAAAGCAAAAGGCCACAACTCCCCCCTCCCCCCTCCCCCCAGGCCTCCATTCGACGTCCAACATGTGAAGATCCTTGCTATAAATAAGACTTTTGATCATGCGCTCAGGGAAGAACAAAACACAATCTTTTACTTGGTTGGAGCACACACTGCTGCGCACAAATAAAGTAATCACAGGTGAACAGGAGGAGGGAGAGATGTGAATGTCCTGCATTCTGCAGGGGGTTGGACTAGATGACCCTGGAGGTTCCTTCCAACTCTATAATTCTAGGAATCTGTGCATTTGCAGCTGGATTTTCCTGTGCAAAACAAGAAAAATATGATTCTAAAGTGCACTGAATGTGCATTATCCAGTGTGTGCAGAAAGTTTGGGCATAACAGTTTGTGCAGGAGGGCATGCAAGGTGGTCACATTGGCTTGGGTGTCAACAAGGATGTATCTCGTTGGAAGAGGGCTTGTCCGACCTGGGGGAGGGCTCTGCGAGGGGGGGACGTCCTGACACTCGTATACCACTTTGGATGGGGGATTGTCAACAAAGACCTATCTTTTATATCACTTTGGGTAAGGAAGGTAAAAGGATCAGTAGACTATCTGCCTGGCGTGCAGAAGGTCCCTGGTTCGAGTTCCTGGCATCTCTGGTTTAAAAATCAGGCTGTAGGCAGATTATAGTTGGGAAGCAGAGCTGTGGGCACGCCCACCCAGGGCCCCTCCCCTTCCCACCCCCTCCATTGGCCATTTTGGGAGGAAGGGAGCAGGTCAATATGACCATATATGGTCTTATCACCCCAAAAATGTTTGACACGTTTTTAAAATATTTAATTCTCACCCATTTGGAAAACCCTTCCAGGGCCGTCAAGAAACCCTAGTTGAGAAAGCCTGATCCAATCAATGGGAAATTATTATTCTTGTTAGTTTTTGTTGTTGTTGTTGTTCTATTTCCAAATTTGCCGTAGTCCTCGCCAAAGCACCGTCTGGATAACAACTGATTTCAAATGTATTTTCAACACCCAAAGAAATCCAACGGGCCCCGAAGTGCCCTTCAAAAAGCAATCAATTGATTCTCAAAAGTGATGACAGTAGAAAGCCCTACAAAACCACCTGTAACACTTTTCATGAGTCTATTCCCAAGGGGGGCCTGTCTTCAATTTGGCAAAAGCCTAGACCAAAGAATTCGGTCCTCCCAATTCCAGGGGCACCCAAAAAGGATGCCTCCATGAGAGGATTCATTGATTGCAGTGGCGAGGGGAAAATATTCTCTTTGGGTGCCCACCTTTTTAAAACTTGTGGGTTCTTTTGAGGAGAGGCACTAGCAGCTACATTGCAAATTTGGTGCTTCTACCTCAACTTCCCCTCCCTCCCCAGACCATGGAATGGATGGAAAAGGAGAAATTTGGTAGCTTAAACTGCCCGATCTCTGCATAGAATCCTAGTGTTGGAAGGGACCTCCAGGGTCATCTAGTCCAACTCCTTGCAGAATGCAGGAAATTCACAAATACCTTCCCACCCACAGTGACCCAAATTCCGAGCCCAGATGATGCTCCAAATGGCATAACCAAATCCTACCCGAATCGCGATTCGGGGATTCAGCGAAGGTTGATTCGGTCAGTTTAACTTCAGGGGAAGGTTGATTCAAACCAGATTGGTCCAAAACATGTCCAAATCAACATCGATTCATGTACTTTCCAGATGATCCAAATGGAAGAATCAGAATACCTTTATTGGCATAAAATGATAACACTAACATTTTTATGCAGTTACAGAGCTCATGGTCTTTAAATCATAGAATAGAATCATAGAATCATAGAGTTGGAAGGGGCCATACAGGCCATCTTGTCCAACCCCCTGCTCAATGCAGGATCAGCCCAAAAGGTTGGGCTGACAGGATCAAGGCCACTGTCATGATGAATGTGGGATCTGTCTAGCTTAGCATAATGTTTATCCAGTGTTTCTCATCAACACAAAAAAAGGTTTACTTTCTTCAGGCGGTCATCTCACAAGGGCGGTAAATGAACAAATTTGGGGCATTATAACAGTATATGAGTTAGCGTGTCTGGGACTTTGTACCCATGAAAGCACAGTCTCTTGGTGGGTGCGGGGGGGGGGAATTTGTTGGAATCTACCCCAAGTTAAATTTGATGGGAAAATATTTAAACAGGCTAACAGATAACGCTCTTTTTAACGTGTTGCTTGTGCCTAGCTAGCAACCGGGCAGTCTTACACTTTGGCCTCTGCCCCCACGTTTGTGAAGTTAGGGCACTTTGCATTGCCTTAAGCTCCCAGCCTGAGATTCTTTATCGGCACTTCCCAAATCTGGTGGGAGTGAAAAGCCAGTGTTTTGCCAACGGTCCCCAAAACGTCTTCTTCGTGGGTTTGAAAAGGAAAGTTGCTGGCAAGCCCCATATTGGGCCGTTCGGTGGAGGCGGAGGGTAGGAGAGGATTGTTTAAAGAATTGATTTGGCCTGAAGCATTGCTATAAAAAGGCATTTCTAGCTGCAATGTCAGAAGTGACGGCCTTTATGGGCAAAATTTATTTTCTGCTCCCCCATGCTGGATTTGATAGGTGACTAGATGGACGCTGTAAATTTTAGCCTGAGCTCCGGCTGGAGTGACTGATGTCTGCTTAATGGCATATATCAAATAAGTTTCTGATCAATGGTAGCCAATTTCGGAGAGATTCTCGCCTCCTAAAAGTTGACAGCCACGAGCGGAAAAATTACAGCCGCTGGAAGTTGCCAAAGCAACTTTCCAAACAAGCCTGCGTTGACCGTCTGCAAACAGGATTTCCAAAGGCTTCCGTGTTTTATGCCCTCTGCTGCTTTTGTTCTACAGGCTCCATCAAAGGGAGGGGAAAAAAGCAGACTGACGGATTGAAATTTTACTGCAGGAAAAGTTCTGCATCCAGAAACAGAAACAAAGGTGTACAATCCCTTTCACGGAGGCCAAACCCAAATTCGCAAAATGGGGTGCATGCTTTGGGGCTCGAAAGAACCCTTCGTTAGGCAGATGTTCCAAAACTTGACAAATAAAGAGGGGCAGCACCATTTCTCATTTGTAGAGCTTAAGATCCTTTTATGTGAGCCTTTGAGGTTGCATGCAACATGTTCTCTGTTGCTCCTGCAAGTTACCCGGATGGATGGACCAGAACCAATGGGATGAAATTAATTCAAAAGAAATTCCATCTAAACATCTAGATGAAGTTCCTGACAAGCAGAGCAGTTTCTCAGTGGAACAGGCTTCCTCGGGAGGGTTCTCCATCTTTGGAGATTTTTAAAGAGAGGCTGGATAGCCATCTGACAGAAAGGCTGATTCTGTGGAGGTTCAAGGGGGTGGCAGGTGACAGTGGATGAGCGATAGGGTTGTGAGTGTCCTATATAGTGCAGGGGGTTGGACTAGATGACCCAGGAGGTCCCATCCAACTCTATGATTCTATGGTCAATGGGATGAAATTAATTCTAAAGAAATTCCGTCTAAATATCCAGAAGAAATTCCTGACAGTTAGAGCGGTTTCTCAGTGGAACAGGCTTCCTCGGGAGGTGGTGGGTTCTCCATCTTTGGAGATTTTTAAACAGAGGCTGGAGAGCCATCTGACGGAGAGGCTGATTCGGTGAAGGCTCAAGAGGGTGGCAGGTGACAGTGGATGAGCGATAGGGTTGTGAGTGTCCTATATAGTGCAGGGGGTTGGACTAGATGACCCAGGAGGTCCCATCCAACTCTATGATTCTATGGTCAATGGGATGAAATTAATTCTAAAGAAATTCCGTCTAAATATCCAGAAGAAATTCCTGACAGTTAGAGCGGTTTCTCAGTGGAACAGGCTTCCTCGGGAGGTGGTGGGTTCTCCATCTTTGGAGATTTTTAAACAGAGGCTGGATAGCCATCTGACAGAGAGGCTGATTCTGTGGAGGTTCAAGGGGGTGGCAGGTGACAGTGGGTGAGTGTCCTGCATTGTCCAGGGGGTTGGACTAGATGACCCGGGAGGTACCTTCCAATTCTATGATTCTATGATTCCTCTACCAGCTGCAAATGATGTCACTTCTGGGTAATCTCATGGAAGTGATGTCACGGAGTCTACTTCCCCCTCTCAGACACCACCCCCAGCATTCTAATTGGCATCGTCGGCAGTTCTGTGCATCTTTAGGTTTCCTTTTTCCATCCCCAGACACAGAGGGTGGCAGTGGGGGAAGAGTTGTGCGGCCTCTTTGGGCTCCAGTTTGGTGTAGTGGTTAGGAGTGCGGACTTCTAATCCGGCATGCCGGGTTCGATTCTGCATTCCCCACATGCAGCCAGCTGGGTGACCTTGAGCTCGCCACGGCACTGATAAAACTGTTCTGACCGGGCAGTGATATCGGGGCTCTCTCAGCCTCACCCACCCCACAGGGTGTCTGTTCTGGTGAGAGGAAAGGGAAGGTGACTGTAAGCCGCTTTGAGCCTCCTTCGGGTAGGGAAAAGCGGCATATAAGAACCAACTCTTCTTCTTCTTCTTCTTCTTCTTCTTCTTCTTCTTCTTCTTCTTCTTCTTCTTCTTCTTCTTCTTCTCCCTTGTGGGGTGCTGCAGGGGGTAATATTCATGCTTTTGAACATCTTCATGCGCCCTCTGGCACAGCTGGTCCAGGGCTTTGGGCTGGGCTGTCATCAATATGCAGATGACACCCAGCTCTATCTCATGATGGATGGGCGGCCGGACTCCCCCCCCCCCCTCCCGAAACATTTGCCAGTTGTTTGGAAGCAGGGTCTGGATGACTCAGATACAGTCTCCTAAAACTCAATCCCTCCAAGGCGAAGATCCTCTGGCTGAGCAGAAGGGGTCAGGATCAGGAAGCGTGCCTCCCCTGCCTGGATGGGGTGCAATTTATGGCTGTACCTGCGGTCAGGAATTTGGGGGTGATCTTTGATGCCTCCTTGTCTATGGAGGCTCATATCATGAAGGTAGCCCAAACAGCATTTTACCATCTGTATCCAGCCAAGCTACTAGCGCCCTACCTGTCCCCTGGACATTTGGCCACAGTGATCCATTCAAAGGTCACTCCCAGATTAGGCTTCTGTAACTCGCTCTATGCTGCCCTCCTGTTATCTCTGACCACCCCCCCCATGCGCTCACACACACACACACACACACACACACAATTTGGACAATTCTTCCATGACCTTTTATGCTGCCACCATCTAGTTTTGTGAGTCCAAGCCTGGCTGGCCAAGCACTGGCCAGAGGTGCCAGAGAACAGTGGTCATTTGCTTTAGGATGCTTAGGGCTGATCCTGCGTTGAGCAGGGGGTTGGACTAGATGGCCTGTATGGCCCCTTCCAACTCTAAGATTCTATGATTCTAGTTCAGCAGTGGAATAGGCTGCCTAAGGAGGTGGTGAGCTCCCCCTCACTGGCTGTCTTCAAGCAAAGGTTGGATACACACTTTTCTTGGATGCTTTAGGATGCTCTGGGCTGATCCTGCATAGAGCAGGGGGTTGGACTAGATGGCCTGAATGGCCCCTTCCAACTCTATGATTCTATGAAAGATTCTATGATCCTGCATTGAGCAGGGGGTTGGACTAGATAGCCTGTATGGCCCCTTCCAACTCTATGATTCTATGATTCTATGATTCATGTGAGATTTCAGAGCTGGCATGAGATGCTTTTCGCCAGCCCTTTCAAGCCGGGGGCGTGGCCTTAGCTGAAGTTTAGCTCAGCCAAAGGGCTGCCCTCTCACTACCCTGCACATCACAGGGCCACATTCTCTGTGCTTTAATTACCTCCCCTTCACTGCAAAGACGCGCATGACAGGCATGGTACGCCAACCCCGTGCATGCCGTAGTAATACATATGCATGTGGACTTTTACATATCAGTTCTATGGGGCTCCAAACTTCAAAAGGAACCTGGATAATCACAGCAGAAGATATCAAAGATCAAACAGAATATCTTTTAAACAGATCTGAGAAGATTAATTTTCATCCAGTGTTACTGCAGGAGATTCTCCCTCTCTCTGTCTCTCTCTCTCTCTCCCCTCCCACCCCTCTTTTTTGGGGGGGGGCTATTCCTTTAGTTTCTTTGATGTTCTTTGATGTCTTTTTCAGCTCATCTTTCAAATAGAAATCTGTTTAAAATCATCTCTTTTTTTCCCTCCAACTCCCTCCCCCTCCCGAAAGTCATTCACGCTTCCGAGGGTAAGAAACTCACTCAAGCTGGAGAAAAAAAAAAACTTTTTTCCAAATCTTTCTACTACCCTCTCAGGATAGAAATTTAATAAATAATAATAATCATCATCATCATCATCATCTCGTTTTCCCAGGACATCTCTCTGTTGGGAAGGTGGGATAACAAGATGAAAATGTCAATTCAGGACCCAGAGAAGGACTCCTTCTTCCCCACGGATGATTATTCACTTATGGAACTCAAAGAAGGGCAAAAAAGTCTTGCTTCAATGGCTTTTGAAACGGATTTGGCAAATGGAACCTCCATATTCAAATGCAGTATCCAGGAGGATGTGAGATGTTGGGAGTAGGCAGTGGGGGAATATGCATCATCTTGACCCAAAATAGACAATGCCTGTGTAGGAGAAGAACCCTGCAATTCTTTCTAGCTGGAAGCAGAGAGTGTAATACAGAGGAATGTACTTAATAAATAAGTAGATGTGGGTTTTTCATTTCATCTGGCTGCAGGATATGTTTTCATTGACTCCAGAGTGGAAGTCAAGATTCACAGAATTCCCTAGCTGTGCCTTGCCAGCTCTGAAAGGGCCTGAGTTCAAAACCTAGTGGCCCTATCTCCCCTCGTTTCATAGTTCTCCTCCTCCATGTCCTCTTCTGCTTGCCTCTGAAAACCACCACCAGGATCCAGGCTGGTAGAATGAGATACCAGCAGATCCAGGCCCTTTCAGAACAGTTGAGGTTCCTGGGAGCCTGCAAAATGGCACTCTTCCACCAGGGTACAACATAGTCCACCCAGTAGCATCTAGCAGCCTCCCTCCCCACCTCCTCACCTACCCGTACCACAGTGGTTCTCAACATGGGGGTCACAACCCCTCGGAGGGTCAATCAACCCTTTCAAGGGGGTCGCCGAGTGTCAGCAGCCTCAGTGACCCAAAGGAGGTCATGCCATGAGCTAGGTGGAAAACCACTGCCCTACCACTACCAGCACCATTTCTGAAGCCTAGCTATATAGGCTAGATATCAGGAAAACAATTTTCACAGTCAGAGTAGTTCAGCAGTGGAATAGGCTGCCTAAGGAGGTGGTGAGCTCCCCCTCACTGGCAGTCTTCAAGCAAAGGTTGGAGACACACTTTTCTTGGATGCTTTAGGATGCTTAGGGCTGATCCTGCATAGAGCAGGGGTTGGACTAGATGGCCTGCATGGCCCCTTCCAACTCTATGATTCTATGATTCTATGATTCTATTCGGGAAACTCGAAACTCATTTCGCGAAATCAGGGCTTCTTCTTTTAATAGAAATCAGTTTTTACTTATTTATGGTTTCGTTGTTTGCAACATACGTGTATGGATTTTCCTGACTACCCGGAGACTTCTTGCAAGAGAGGGGCGGCCCGTAAGTCCGATTAATAAATAAATGAAATTAAATAAATCTGGGTTCCAAAACCCGTGTAAGAGTTTAATCATACACCGATTCGACATTTCCTTCCCTGGCGGAAGCTACGTCAACCTTGCCTGTGTTTGGTCATTGATCGCTGAGCAATTGCAGTGTCTGTGAATATTCCATACCAGCGCCGTGCCAGAGCCCCACGGGAGGTGGGTTGGTTAGTGCGGGAAGTCATTACCGGCAGAGCACGTGAAACGTGTGTGACATGGAAAAGCTCTTTGCTGCTTGAAAGGGTGTTTCCGCACCCAACAAAATCCCAACGGAGTGATGAGAAACTTTTCTCTCCCCCCTTCTTCTTTCTTGTTTTATTCTGTTGTAGGAAAGCGATATTTCTTTTTTAAGTAATCCGGCCCCTTCCTACCAAATAGCGGCTGCATTATCCTGCCAAGCCAGTTGGGCCGATCTCAGGCCGAGACACGGGGTGCTGGAAATTCAATCCTGGGTTTCCCAAATTTAATCGAAACGGCACAAGGCTTGATTAATAATGCATCGCTTTATTACGGAGAGAAGAGGCCGCCGACCATCGCAGCTTCTGAATAATTGATCGGCCGAGAGGAGCGGCTCGTCCTTGGCTAAAGCGGGGAAAGTTTCACGGGAGCGTTACCAAGGAAAACTTGGTAAACGGATTAAAATAGATCCCCACTGTCGGCCCTCCGCTGTCTTCGAGACTGGCAGGGAACAGTGACCGGGAGGGAAATAAAACGGTGGAAGGATGGGAACGAGTGTCATGCGAAGGCCTTTGGAAGTCTCTGTACAGAGGGGCTAGCGTGGCTCAGTGGTAGAGCATCAGTTTGGCAGGCAGAAGTTCCAGGCTCAATCCCAGGTATCTCAGGCCCTGACGGGTGGCCTGCCCTGAGTCTCCAGAGAGAGGGCAGAGAATAAATCATAGAATCGTAGTCACAGATTTGGGAGGGGTCCTCCAGGGTCATCTAGTCCAACCCCCTGCAGTGTGCAGGACACTCACATCCCTATCGCTCACCCACTGTTACATGCCACACCCTTGAGCCTTCACAGAATCAGCCTCTCCGTCAGATGGCTCTCCAGCCTCTGTTTAAAAATCTCCAGAGATGGAGAACCCACCACCTCCTGAGGAAGCCTGTTCCACTGAGAAACCGCTCTGATTGTCAGGAGCTTGTTCCAGATGTTTAGATGGAATTTCTTTTGCATTAATTTCATCCCATTGGATCTGGTCCATCTCTCCGGGACAAGAGAGAACAACTCTGCTCCATCCTCTACATGGCAGCCTTTTAAATGGTGATCAGATCCCCTCTAAGATCTTCCATATAAGTATGGAAGATGTAAAAATGTAAGAGCTCTTCTGAACCAGACCCATGGTCCATCTAGTCCAGTATCCTGACTGGAGCCGGGTGAGGGTTGGCTTTGAGGAGGGGTGGGGGGACTTCAGTGGGGTATAATACCATAAAGCCCACCCTCCAGAGCAGCCATTTTCTCCGGAGGAACTGATCTTGGTCAACTGGAGATCAGTTGGAACGGCAGGAGATCTCCAGGTGCCAACAAATAGCATAAAGTGGAATAAAAACCCAACATAAAGTGGAATAAAACCCACAAAGCTTATGGACAACACCAAGTATAGAAAAATAGAAGCCATTTATTATTGGAGCTCGACAATGTTTAAAAAGCATAAAATAATATCTTATGTATGGGGAATGAAGAAGGAGGAGGAGGAGGAGGAGGAGGAGAAGGAGAAGGAGAAGGAGAAGGAGAAGGAGAAGGAGAAGGAGAAGGAGAAGGAGAAGGAGAAGGAAAAGGAGAAGGAGAAAAAGGAGAAGAAGAAGAGAAGAAGAAGAGAAGAAGAAGAAGAAGAAGAAGAAGAAGAAGAAGAAGAAGAAGAAGAAGAAGAAGAAGAAGAAGAAGAAGAAGAAGAAGAAGAAGAAGAAGAAGAAGAAGAAGAAGAAGAAGAAGAAGAAGAAGAAGAAGAAGAAGAAGAAGAAGAAGAAGAAGAAGAAGAAGAAGAAGAGTTGGTTCTTATATGCTGAGATAAAACATCTCAGTGTAAGCACATCAAATGCCAACCGGTTCAGACCTAACACATTTTGATCATACTGATCTTCGTCCAAGGTCACAATTTGTTTTTCAGTTTACAACAGGGGGGTGGGAACTTCTTCAGTCTGAAATGACTGGTTCTGGTCCTGCTTAAGTTTTCTTATTGGCAGAATCCTCAGCCAGCAAACATCTCCTATTCCTCCCATGGGTACAGGAAATTCCTGCTGTGTGCTTCTCTGCAAAAAAGTCCAAAATGAGAGGCTCCCTCTCCATTGTTAATAATAAATGGTTTCTGTTTCTCTAGATTGCTTTTTATCCCTAACCTTTGTGGATCTCCAGGAGCCACCTGGAGGATAAGAAGTCAAAATCGAAATCAAAACGGCACAGATGTAAGAAAGTATTTTTTTCTTATTCAGTGAATATATTTCTAATTTTCAACTTATCAGTATCTATAAATTCCAGATCTGGGCAACCAGAACGGGGTCCCAGGTGGGCTCATCCCGCTGTCTTCTTCGGTGATTGCCAGTCAATATCTGAACAAAATATCACCGTTATACGAACCAGTAATACGTACTCTTGCCTAGGTGATAAATTGTGGTTGCCCCTATCTGGAATTTATGGATGCTGATAAGTTGAAAATTAGAAATATATTCATTGAATAAGAAAAAAAAGACTTTATTGCATTTGTGCCATTTTGATTTTGATTTTTGTCTTCTTATTGTTCACAAGAAATCTACAGTGTTCTTCCCTGGAGGATGGCAACCCTGGCAGAGCTGCTACCCATCCAACTCAACAGGACTGACCTTGATGGTGATTCAGTGGAAGGCAATTTCATGCATGTTCATGCATTCAGCATGAGTTCTGACTCCTGTGGTCACATTCTAGGCTTCTCCTGGAACTGCGCAGGTGCTGCCAAAGTAGTGGTCACCAGTAGTGGTCACCAGTGTTTTTAGTTATTTATTTATTTGTAATTTGTTGATGATGATGATGATTTATTAGATTTCTGTAGCACCCTCCCAAGACAGGCTCAGGGCAGTATTCATAGACAATTTTTTGAATAGCAAATAGCCAACTGACTGGTTATCCCTGGACCCAAAGAGGTGTGCCTGTTCATCTTTCAGGTGCTAGTGGCCTTTGTTCTTTCTGTTCCTCAAAAGGGGAAATGCAGGACAGAGAAAGATTGGAGACCCAAAAGTGTGGGGGGGCTTTCCCCCAGTACGTAGGGTATGTATGTATCTAGGTTAGGCTTTCTCCCGGTGTCTAAATAACAGACAGCTAGAATGTGAATCCATCTGTCCTTCTACCTGGACATTGGAGTGATTTCAGAGGCCGAATGACCATAGCAGTTGAGTGACCATAGCAGGTGTGCTTGGATTAGGTGTGATAAGCAGAGGAGTAGTGGGTGTGACAAAATCAGCACTGGTCAGCAAACCTAGATCGTGATTCAGTCCAGGGGGGTGCATTGTCTTGACCGATGTTCTCAGTCGCATTTCAGCCCTCGCTGTTTCGAATCTCCCTTTGAAATTCCTTTGGAAGTGAACTGCTACGCTTAGGTCAGCAAGGATCCTTAGAACTTTCTCCCCATACTCATTCCAACAGCCCTGGCTCTGCCATCTGCCCTCACAGCATACCAAAGCTGCCAAAAAAAAACATGATTCCTAGCCGGTGAAGAAGAGGGGAGCTGGTTCATCCCACCACATTAAAGACTGTGTAAGCCACATCTGCCATGCTTTCACTGTTTATTCAGAAATGGCAGTTCTCTTTTTCCTATAACAGAAGGAGGGAATGGGCCTTGACCTCCACAGCTGCCCAGCGAAAGACGAGTTGGCAGAGAAGAGGTTAATATAATAAGGAGCTGGATATATTGGCAGGAGGGAATTTTCTCTGCCCCCTTTTCAGTTTCTCGCTGGCGGTTAAATAGAAAGCAAGGCCTCCCGTCTTATTACTATCATTGTGCCGCGATATTGCATTAAAGGAGTTTAGGGTTTCAAATTGAATGTCAAATATAATATTGCAGCGGGGACTTGAAGAGGGGCGCCGGGGAGCGGATCGGCTCTAGCGGCCTGCTGTCGCCTCTGCCCGAGAGCGCACGGAACAAGCGATCCGCTATCTGGCCCGCCAACTCACCTTTGCTGGCTGGGCAAAGCTAACCAGGCGGGAGGAGAGGGGAGCTGTTGGTGGCCAGGGCAGAAGAAGCCCAGGGAAGATCAGAGAGAGGGGATCAGAAGTTCTTAGAGGAAGTAACAAAGGGTTGCTCTAGGAATCACTGGAAACTCTATGGTCAAACCATAGAGTCTTTGGCAGTTCCTAGAACTATAAAACAATATCAAAATTTTAACAGTTATTTATTAAAGTGCACCAATATTAAGTTAAAAACAAAGTAAAAACTATATAAATCTATACCGACCTAGCTGCACCTGAACAGACCAAATGCTTTCCGACCCTACTGGGTCTTCCTCAATGGTCAATAATATTAAATAATACACTCATATGTGTCAGGAAAAGAAATTTCTGACACACCTGAGATGCACTCTCTATGTAGAGTAAAACAATAGCTGAGAGTGGGGTTCCTAGATATCGCATATCTTGGAAGGTGGGGCTCCAAAAAGAAACACTGGACCAGTATTTGTTGGGGCTACACCTCACAGATTTCCCTGGACCACCCAGCTATGCTCCATAATTGGTTTTAGATATGAGTGCATTATTTAATATTATCGACCACTGAGGAAGACCCAGTAGGGTCAAAACGCATTTGGTTGTTCAGGTGCAGTTAGATCTGTATAGTTTTCTATAGGTTTTACTTAGTTTTTAACCTAATGTCGGTGCACTTTAATAAATCATGGTTAAAATGTGATATTGTTTTACAGCTCAACTTTTTGAGTTCCTGGCTTTGTGAAGGTTGGGCTTTCGTTCCCTTTTTGAGTTTGCAGTTCCTAGAACTCTCTCAGAAACAGAAGAATCGTTCTGGGAACTCCAGGAGGCAAAAGGGACCTGGGGTTGGGAACGATCCACTTTCTCCATTGGCTTTGCAGTCTGAGTTCTCCGTCCTCCTCCGTCTTCACCTCCTCCTCTTGCAGTATGGGAATAATCATTTTGCTGTGAATTGGGCTGCTGCAGAGATGAATGAAATCACCTATGCAAACTAGAGGAAGCATCATTTTTAGGTGGGCAACTAATTCATGATTTCAAACATTTGCAGAGTTCAAGAGACTAGGAACCAGATCTAGGTTGTACTCAGGAACACTGAGGGAAAAGGAGAAAGTCGAAAGACATCTTGGAAAAGATCCCCACCCACCCACCCAACCCGGTACCTAATGTTCAACCAGCTTGGTGCTGGATGAGTTCCTGTAGGGTTAACGGGTCACAAATAAGGTGCCGCAACTAAAAAGACGTGCATACCCCTTTGTAGCAAGAGGAAAGCCATAAATTGCCTCTGTTGGGGCAGTGTACATGAAGTTGCACAAACACACACCTGAAGCTACCTTAGAATGAACCAGACCATCGATCTATCAGTCAGTACTCCCTGTTCAGACTGGCAACAGCTCTCCAGGGTCTTGGGAAGAGGTTTCTCATATCACCTACTATCAGGTACTTTAACTCGAGATGCCGGGGATTGAACCGGGGACATGCTGAGCAGATGCTCTATTGGTAAGCCACGGCCTCTCACAGGACTTTGACTTTTCCTGCATCAGACCCTTGGTCCATGAACATCAGTCTAGTCCAGGGATAGTCAACCTGTGGTCCTCCAGATGTCCATGGACTATAATTCCCATGAGCCCCTGCCAGCAAATGCTGGCAGGGGCTCTTGGGAATTGTAGTCCATGGACATCTGGAGGGCCCCAGGTTGACTACCCCTGTAGTCTACTGAGACTCATAACAGCTCTCCAGGGTCTCCGGCTGAGGTCTTCCCCATCACCTGCTGCCTGGTCCTTTAACTGGAGATGTTGGGGATTGAGCTGGAAATTCAAGCAATAGATGCTTTCCCACTTGTCCATGGCCCTTCCCCCAGCTGAACTGCAGGAGGCCACATTCTTTCCAGTTTCCTGCTTAAGGCACCAAATTCCATTTTAGATGGGGGCGGGGAGAGTGGGGATTTTTTAAAAACTGAAAGCGGCTTAAGTTGCCATTTTACAGCCCTGCCGTTAAAATAGCAGGGCAGGAGGCTCTCCACTCATCCGTTCTCCATTTAGGGACACACTCACGGAAGCTTCCGACCATCCATCAGTCATGGAGATAATTTTCCACCTCATCAGTTATGCAAATTAAACCACACACA
>NC_135375.1:2965345-3094463 GCF_049243985.1 Paroedura picta
ACTCTTAATGGTTTTCTTTCACTAGTAGTAGTAGTAAATGGTCTTCCTTCACTCGCTCGATAATTGACACCCTGTGAAGTAGTTGAGGCTGAGAGCACTCTGAAAGGAACTGGGACTGCACGTGGGGAAGGAGTAGGGAATCAGGCCCGGTTTTCCAGACCATTGTTGGCCGCTATACCACAACTGGCCCAAGGACAAGGCAGGAGGTGATGGGAAAGACCTCCGCTCAAGACCCCGGAGAGTTGCTGCCCGTCTGAGTAGGCAAAACCGACCTTGATGGACCAATGCTCTGATTCAGTATAAGGCAGCTTCATGCGTGCTCATGTGCCCGACCCTAAGTGCAGATCGCCTGTGCTGGCAGGAACCCTGTGGTTTTATATGCACACAACTACCTCATTCCAGTAATTCACAACACTGCTGATTCCCGATTTGTGGCCAGGCACTCTGCTTTCCGCAAACGCCATCAGAATACTCCCAGAGCAGAACATCTTGCTGTTAAGAGGTGACAGCTTGGTTCCACCATCCTGGACTAGTGAGAAGCCCCCCCCCCCACCCCCAGAGTTTCCTCCTTGATCTGGGGATGTCCAAGCAGACAGCGAAACTGGGTGCCTCCTGACACCAAGGCCAATGACTTGTTGGAAATGCGTTCACTTGGGGCCTCTAAACCAGGCACAAAGCCCACGCAAGGGTTTAAAATAAGCTAATTGCGTTTCCGGAGCCAACAGATGCCGGGGTTCGGGCTGGTTTATAGCCTGCCGTGTTTTGTCACTGCACAAACTGACAAAAAAAATAACAAAACCTGAAATGATTTGTGGTGGTCTCCAGAGTCTTTGCCAGTGACGATGTATATAAAAGGAATTTTTTATGCCCCGCTGTAACCGCCGGCAATAATGTTTATAGTAGGTGAACATATTAGCCTGGACGCAGGGCATGAATTTTACTCTTGAAAAAGCCCGTCCATTTATACAGCCCAAGAGTTAAATGTCAGCATTTGAAGACAGATTACAGGGAAATTCATTTAAATCCCCCATTATATGGCAGAATATAAATTATGGCCAGTTCCATTGTTATCCGACATGGAGACTCCTGTGCTCTCCTCCCACATGGACATCCCGGAATGGAACTCATCCAGCTTACATAGTTAAGGGATTCTTTCTCATAGAATCATAGAGTCGGAAGGGGCCACACAGGCCATCTAGTCCAACCCCCTGCTCAACGCAGGATCAGCCCAAAACATCCTAAAGCATCCAAGAAAAGTGTGTATCCAACCTTTGCTTGAAGACAGCCAGTTAGGGGGAGCTCACCACCTCCTGAGGCAGCCCATTCCACTGCTGAACTACTCGTGACTGTTAAAAATTTTTTCCTGATATCTAGCCTACATCGTTGTACTTGTAGTTTAAACCCATTACTGCGTGTCCTCTCCTCTGCAGCCAACAGAAACAGCATCCTGCCCTCCTCCAAGTGACAACCTTTCAAATACTTAAAGAGGGATATCATGTCCCCTCTCAACCTCCTTTTCTCCAGGCTGAACATTCTCGCTATGGCCAGGGCAGTCAAAGGGACCTGAATTCATGTTTTCAGGAGTAACTAACACTAACTAACAGAGGCAAAATTGCACAGAACCTGGTATAACAAAACGATCTGGAGCGTGGTTGGGACTTATGGGTTGATTGTAGAGGCCTGATCTCAGAAGCTATGCAAGTCCTGGTTAGTAGTTGGATGGGGGACAACCAAAGAAGACTGGGGTCATTATGCAGAGGCAGGCAATGGCAATCCACCCCTGAACGTCTCTCACCTTGAAAGCCCTATGTCCATCGTCACCATAAGTCTATAGCAGGGGTAGTCAAACTGCGGCCCTCCAGATGTCCATAGACTACAATTCCCAGAAGCCCCTGCCAGCATTAGCTGGCAGGGGCTCCCGGGAATTGTAGTCCATGGACATCTGGAGGGCCGCAGTTTGACTACCCCTGGTCTATAGCGACCTGACGGCCCTTTCCACCACCGGGAACATCTGCCAGTTCAACTCTGTACCTTTCTTCCGTTGGTCTTTCACAGAGATTTATTGCAAACGAAGGGGTTTTCTTAAGCAGAAACAGACCCATTTATATACACGTCGGCTGCCGTAACACACACAGTAGATGGATATGAGCACTTCCCTAGTTCAGCTCTATTAATAAATGAGGCTTTTTAGGATCACAAAAGCACGAGAACCTGCCTTATATGGGAGAAGGAAATTGGTCCATGTGACCCAGTGCCGGGTACTCGGATTGGTGTTCGCAAAACTGGCAGTCTTCAAGCAAAGGTTGGATGCACACTTTTTTGGGATGCTTTAGGATGCTTAGGGCTGATCCTGCATTGAGCAGGGGGTTGGACTAGATGGCCTGCGTGGCCCCTTCCAACTCTATGATTCTATGATTCTATGAATAGGCTGCCTAAGGAGGTGGTGAGCTCCCCCTCACTGGCAGTCTTCAAGCAAAGGTTGGATGCACACTTTTTTGGGATGCTTTAGGATGCTTAGGGCTGATCCTGCATTGAGCAGGGGGTTGGACTAGATGGCCTCTATGGCCCCTTCCAACTCTATGATTCTGTGATTCTATGAATAGGCTGCCTAAGGAGGTGGTGAGCTCCCCCTCACTGGCAGTCTTCAAGCAAAGGTTGGATACACACTTTTCTTGGATGCTTTAGGATGCTTTGGGCTGATCCTGCGTTGAGCAGGGGGTTGGACTAGATGGCCTCTATGGCCCCTTCCAACTCTATGATTCTATGGTTCTATGATTCTAAAACAAGGAATATAGCGTCCAACGTGTACTTGTAGGCCTGTACAAAAATGGATGAAAAGACACTATAAAAGCTAATCGTTTTCTGCGTTTAGCTTGATATTCAAATGTATAAGCGTATGATCCTGTTTCTGTCTAAGCAATGCTTTTTGTGTTGTTTAGTTTACTACAAAATTTGCGTTCTCTGCTTCCAGCCGCACAGACAAAAAAAAGAACACAAGTTGTGTGAGTCAAGGCAGAGTGACGCTTTCCCTCTAATCCTGGGCAGAGTTGTCATTTTGCGCGTAGAGGCCACCTTTCTCTTTTTTAAATCCCATAAATATTCCAAGTACAATTTTATATGCTGAGTTATAAATTATGTATTTTGTAGTGTTACAACAAGAATAGTTGGCTCCAAATGGAATTTCCATTTCCCCTATAAAACCTGGTTTCCTCTCCCCTGCACCCACCCACCACCACCACCAAGGCTTCAAAACAGCATAGGAATGGGAAACCCCAGGTTCAAATCTGTTTACTACCTAAAAATGTAGTGGGCTAAGCCCTGATTAGCTTCTGAGATCTAGCAACATCAGGCTTGCTTGGGCTATCCAAGTCAGGGCCATGGTGAGCGTTCAAGATAAGATCCAGGGCCTGAAAGGTTGAGGTAGCACCAACCTGAGCTCCTTTGAAAAATGAAAAATCCAGTAATTATCCGTACACAGTCTTCAACAGAAGTTTCCTCCAGCTCTGTGAGATCTTGACAGGCCAAAGAATGAACCCGGGACCTTCTGGATGGAGAGCAAGAGTTCCATTGATGAATTGGCTCTCCCACCACTCAGGGTGGCCTTTCTGGCATTGACCAGAGACCAGGCCTTTTCCGCCCTAGCTCTGGCGCTGTGGAATGGGCTGAGTGTCATATCCCGTCTCCTGGTCTGGCTGGAAAGGTAGCTTCATGGCATAAATCCTTCAGCTCGACTCTTAACCCACCCTCTCCTCCCAGATTCCTGGTTTTCCTTTCATCCTGATGCTTATTGCTGGCTTGTTTGCAGATCCATCCCCCCAAATGGGAGCTTCATCTTATCTTTTAGTGTCCCTGGTCGGTAGGAGAGCTGGCTGGAGGCAACTGTGGGCAATTCAGGGCCTGGGAACAGATAATAGGTTTGCGCCTTCTGGATCAAAGGCCTCTTCGTGTGAACCAGTTTTCTCGCCAAAATCTCTGCCCCTGTATAAAGTTGGAGAGATCACTGCTCTTTGTCTCTATCAACATTTCTGTGCCTGAACCTGTGAATTCTGATTTGCACTGCTGTTCTTCTCAGTAAAGTTCCATGGAGTTGTCCTGGATTTCGTCTACAAGAGACGGCTCCTGCACTACAATCCAGGTTTCTGACACTGAGAAGGTGAGAGGGACCCTCCCCCCCCCCTTGGAGATCTTCATGAGGCGCTACCAGACCTGCCTATTTGCCAGGGCTTTCTGGAGGGGGGAGAGATTTGGAGCCTACTATTTTATTTTTGGTTTGAGCTGAGGATGTAAGCTGCCTGGAACCACAAGGAAAGGCAGCATAGAAATGTCTTAGTAAACAAATAAGTTGGAGCCCCTGAATTAAACCTTCAAAGGGACAGTCCTTTTGTCCCCAAGGTGGTTTTCCTGGCATTTCAGCCCAGGAGCTCGGTGTAAACATCCAAGGCCTCTTGTCCTGTTCTTCACGGATACTCTTCCAAGGACTTCCAGATAAAAAGAGATCTCTGCTTTACTGAACAATATTGCTTTCCTTGATTTCACACAGAGTGAGAAATTTACTGTATAAAAATCCCAACTGGTGGGAGAGAGAGTAACTAATTCAAAAATAGGCTCACAAAACCAGGGGCTGGGGAATCTTTGAAACTTCCCCAGCCATTCTCTGAACTGCTGTGATGTCACAGAAGGTGTGTTAACACCCCAGCTGTGGTCAACAGCCAACAGAAAGAGAGAAGAATGGCACCATGACTTGTGCATAACCCCATCAGCATTGGATTGTGTACAGGTTGAGGGGGATGTACCAGAAGTGGGAATAAAGGTGTGCAAAGAAAGAATACACACCAGGAAGTGAGTTTCAGACGGTAGCTGTGCTGGTCTGCAGCATAACAGCATGCTTTAAGTCCAGGAGCACCTTAAAGACCAGTGAGATTTTAAGGTTAAGAGTTTTCCAGAGCCCAAGCTCACTTAGATATACTCAGGTGGGCAGCTGTGATGGTCTGAAGCAAAAGAATAAAGTTTCAGTCCAGGAGCACTTTGAAGACCAGCAAAGTTATATGCATGAAAACGCAAGTTTAAACCCAGAATCGAACTTTGGTGGTCTTCAAGATGCCCCTGGATTTAAACTTTGTTCTGAAGAAGCATGCACGCACATGAAAGCCCATGCCCAGATCTAAACTCTGCTTGTTTTAAAGGTGCCGCTGAACTCAAAGTGTTTTCTGAAGAAGTGTGCATGCACATGAAAGCTCATGGCCGGAATTGAAGTTTGCTGGTCTTAATGGTGCTCCTGGACCCCAACTTTCTCAGATAGAAGGAGGACTAGAAACTTCAGAATCTGTCTGCCCCAGTCAGAAGGTGGGAGGAGTAGAAGAAGAAGAAGAAGAAGAAGAAGAAGAAGAAGAAGAAGAAGAAGAAGAAGAAGAAGAAGAAGAAGAAGAAGAAGAAGAAGAAGAAGAAGAAGAAGAAGAAGAAGAAGAAGAAGAAGAAGAAGAAGAAGAAGAACCTGAAGGAGTCTTACAGTCGCTTTCCCTTTCCTCTCCCCACCACAGACACCCTGTGAGGTGGGTGAGGCTGAGAGAGCCCTGATATTCCTGCTGGTTCAGAACAGCTCTATCAGTGCTGCCAGCCCAAGGTCACCCAGCTGGCTGCATGTGGGGGAACGGGGAAACATACCCGGCTCTCCAGATTAGAAGTCTGCACGCCTAACCACTACACCAAGAGACACTAGGCACACTGCAATCAACGACATTAAAGCAGGGGAGAAAAGCTTAGGGGCAGAAAATTGGCATCTGCAGTGACAGAAGAAACCAGCCTCCTGATTCAGCCCTGGGGCTGAAGGCACCGCTCAAAACACACCTGAAAACCTCCTCTGCTGTTCTCTTTGGTCCGTAGAACAATGTCATCTGCTCGCCAGCGTAAAAATCATGGTGGCTTTCCTAATTCCGAGTAAACTCAAAACATGCACGCCACACTGTCAAACTTCTGGGAGGGCTTGAGTCTTTTTTTAAATACACCAAGCCAAGGACGAGAACTCAAATCCAGTAATCTGGATGTGGACCATTCTGGTGTGGACCATTCTGTGACGCACAAACTCCATGTGCACGGGGCGCTTGCCGAGTCTAACAGAGAGACGTGTTTCGCCTGTCCGCATTATTGCCGGCGACTTCCCAGCAGGTTTTATTACCGAAAATTTGAAGGTGCAGCAGAAAGACAGAAGGTAATAAAATGTTTTATGAACAACTTTTACTTCTCTGGTTCCAATATAAGTGAGCTTAGTTGGACTATTCAAGCTCAAGCCAGCTCGGGGCCTGCTGGGGAACGCCTCGCATGGCCCGCCTTTAATGAAAGAGCCGATTCTGCTGAAGCCGTGAACACGAGGAACAGCGAGGTCCTCGGGAGACTCGCGAAGTTGGGGAGATCAGCAAGTGGAGAGGCACAAACAGGGGAGGGGAGGGAACCACAAACAAACGCAGAGCGAAATTTCAGCACGACGGGTGCAAGGCGTTTTCGGGTCTTTTATTGATGGCGAGCCACCAGGAATGCAAGCCCCGGGGAAGGAAGGAAGGAAGTACGCCACGCCTACAAAAGTTAAGCCGCTCACTTCGATTCCAAAAGCCGTCGCTCCGCTTGTGAACGGCGTGGCCTGCCCATCAAGGAACGGCTCATACGGTTCCCATTGTGTGCAAAAGGAAATTAAATTTACATTCTTTGGGAATTATGGTATCATAATTAGTTCACAGCTTGATTACACTTTGAAGTGAGCCGTGCACCATGCATACAAATGAGGGAAGGAGAGGTTACTTGCCTTAAAGGGGGGGGGGAAATGCCCGCATGCCAAAAATAAAGGGGGGGTGAAGGTTGCCAGGTCTCAGCTGGCACAGCCCAGAGATCAAATTCAAATCTCCTTCAGCTTGCATCTGGCACCAATAAGGCCGGAGTAACTTAAAAGATGCAGCTCTCTAATCAGTTGAATGAGTTGTTTGGGGAAATACGCCTTTCCTCTCCACCCCTGCCACCTGCACCGGAGGCTCCTAGCCTTGATTTTTAAATCAGCGAAAAAGCACGGAGCTCCTCGCGCCGGTCAAAAATTGCCGACATAATTTATTCCGGAAAACAAGACGGAGATTTCACGAGCTACTGAAGGGAGGTTTATAGGCCCTTGTTCCTTCAGGTACTTGAATTATTTTGGAGGCGCGCAGGACGGCGGCAAACCACGAAAGTGCTGTGGAGGCTGCCAAAGACGCTAATCAAAAAACAATTCCCGGCAATCGCTGCGCTGCGTTCGGTTCCAGATCCGACGGAATTCGTTCTGCAGATTTCTTTGTTAATGTGGTCGGGGACCCCAGAGAGGCCCAGAGATTGTTATGAATGATTGGTAAGGAAACCACACCCATTCGGGGCCCCTTTTTACGCTCTGCTGCAAGAGCGCTTGCAAAACCGCAATTTCCCTCAACGGCGTGAGCCAAATCGGAATGGCTGCAAAAGCCATCAAGGGAGGGCTGCTGACCTCACGATGCCCACTGATGACGCGGTGTCCTGTTCTGAGCGGTCCGCTGGAGGAAAGGTTCGCATTCCCATTTAGGGAAGTTTCCACTCTACTGTGCTCAATAATTCTGAACACAGGAAGCTGCCTTCCGCCGAATCAGATCCTTGGTCCCTCAAGGTCGGTATTGTCTCCTCAGGCTGGTAGCGCCTCTCCAGCGTCTCTGGAAGAGGTCTTTCACATCACCCATAACCTGGTCCTTACTGGGATGTCGGGGGCTGAACCTGGGACCTTCTGCCTGCCAAGCGGATGCTGTACAAACGAGCCACAGCGTCATCTCACTGAGTAACATGTGATGCATAAATATAACATCGGGGGGTTACCTGGCTAGATAAGCAGCGCATGTGAAAGGGACTTGGGAATTCTGGTGGGCAATAAGTTGAATATCTGCCAACAACTCAGAAGGCTAATGGGATATGATGCTGCATTGCTAGGAGCACAGAATCTAGAGCAGGGGTAGTCAAACTGCGGCCCTCCAGATGTCCATGGACTACAATTCCCAGGAGCCCCCTGCCAGCGAATGCATTCGCTGGCAGGGGGCTCCTGGGAATTGTAGTCCATGGACATCTGGAGGGCCGCAGTTTGACTACCCCTGATCTAGAGCAAGGGAAGTTCTGATACCACTCTATTCTGCATTGGTTAGACCAGGGGTGGGCAAACTGTGGCCCTCCAGATGTCCATGGACTGCTATTCCCATGAGAATTGTCGTCCATGGACATCTGGAGGGCCACAGTTTGCCCATCCCTGTGTTGGACTTTATTTGGGATACTGTGTCCAGTTCTGAGTGCTGCAGTTCAAGAAGGATCTTGACAATCTGGAACGTGTTCAGAGGACTAGGAGGGTTGAGGGGTCAGAATCCATGCCTAACAAGGAGAGGTTGAGAGAGGAGTCTGTGTAGCTTGGAGAAGAAGAGGGCAAGGGATGATACAACAGCTGTGTTGAACTACCTAAGACGTAGACATGGAGGGGGCCAACTTGTTTACAGCCACTTTAGAGGCAAGAACTAGGAGCGATAGGTTCAAATTACAGGAAAGGAGTTCCTGTTGAAAGGATATTCTGAGGATGAGGGTTGTCTGTAGATGGAACAAGCTGCCTCGGAGGGTGGTGGAGTCTTCTTTGCTGGAAGATTTTAGGAGGAGATTGAGTCCCCAGGAGATGAGTCCCTGTCAGGAGGCTGTGATTTTTAAGTCCCTGAGAAAGTGGGGATCTGGACAGATGGCCCTTTGTGGTCTAGAATCATAGAATCACAGAATCATAGAGTTGGAAGGGGCCATACAGGCCATCTAGTCCAACCCCCTGCTCAACGCAGGATCAGCCCTAAGCATCCTAAAGCATCCAAGAAAAGTGTGTATCCAACCTTTGCTTGAAGACTGCCAGTGAGCTCTTCCAGCTCTGAGCGATTCTGAGTTTACCCTTGGAGCTTAGCCTCAGAAGTGGTGGTGGAAAATATTTGGCACAGTCCAGTTTTGCATCATTTATAACCAGACCCTTATCGGGGATTCCAGGGACCAAACCCGAGATCTTCTGTATGCCAAGCTGATGCTCTACCGCTGAGCCATGGCCCCTTCCCGCAGAGCATTGCCTGGGAGCTGGATGTGGGAAATATCTGGCAGGGTCCTGTTTCTGATCACTTTGGACTGTAGCTTTTTGAACATTGCCTGCTTCATCAACCTACACCTAGCAAAGCACAGAATACTAAGTAGACTTGGCTAAAATACAACTGGGAAAAGTGACTGCCAAGATGGGGGAGATCTTCTCTTGAAAAAACCCTTAGCTCCCCTGGCACCTGTAGCACACTATCCATTCTACACACTAATGCACTGAGAAATTGTCTTTTCCCCCTGGGGAAGGAGGGTGGAGCTCCCACAATTAAAGGGTTCGCACAGTCTCTCTCATTCACCTGGAAACAAACCGAAAGACACGTCAAATGCCCGGTTCCCCTCGATCAGCCATGCCGGCAAGGAATCTAATTCTGTTTGTTTAAAAAGTCGTTTTTAGAGCATTGGCTCTTTCAGAGTTTCTAGCTACAACTACCCTGTTTTATTCCAAAACTTCATCCGCAATACTTTGAAGGGAAACGCAGTCACGTATATTGGTGATGGTGCGGAAATTTCGGGCTCCAGACATTCACTTCAGGAGGGCCAATTAAATACCGCGCTTAAAAGTTCTGTGACCCAAAATTTCATTTATCTTATAGCGATCTTTTTATCATTTCCAATTTAAATCAAGCGCCAGCTTTCCATTATTTCAGCTTAACCTTTGCCCGGAGGTTAATGAATCTTCCGGAAACGAAGATTAAGACCCCCCCCCCAAATCCTTCCCAAAATGCCAAGTTTCGTTTATCAGAGGAGCACGCGGCCAATCAAAGCGGAAACCAGCTCCAACGTGGCAACACATTGCGTTCCACATCTGAAAAGAACACTTTTTGGGGACAGCGTTGAAAAGGCAGATGGTCAGCTGGCGAGGCCTGGATGCAGAAAAAGGAAGTCACACAGATGGCGGAGTTCAAAACAAGTTCTCGGTCTCAAAGCTGAAAGGCGCTTTCTTCTCTCCCCTTTCGATCCCTGGGAACGCCATGCATCCATCCCTTTGGTTCAAAACTCTACCTCGACCACAGGTGAAAAAGGCCCAGTCTAAACACCACCCACTAACTGGGACAATGACCAAGCATGCTACAGCCGTCAGGTTAAACCCTGGAAGCATCTGCCGCTCAAAGGACCACGGGGAGCTGAATGGGCACAGTGCCCCACCTACTGCTCAACGCAGGCTGACCGGAGCTAGATGACTGACCAGAGTACACTGACGGTGGAAACTGTCTTCAAGTCGCAATCAGTTTATGTCCACCCTGTACAGCAGTGGTCCTGAACCTTTTTATCACCGGGGACCAGTCGATGCTTGACAATTTTACTGAGGCCCGGGGGGGGGGGGGGGTAGTGTTTTTTGCCGAGGGACGTTGCCACCGCCTGAGCCCCTGCTCCGCTTGCTTTCCTGTGGGCGCCCCTGACTTCCTGCCGCTCACTGGGGGGCGCTGCCAGCAGCAGGGGGGGCTCCAGGCCCTAGCCATGGCGGCAACTGGAGCGCACCAAAAGTGAGCCGGTGGCAGAGTGGCAGGGTAGCCCCCGAGGCAGTAGCCAGGGAGGAGGACAAGGAGGAGCCGTGGCCCAGTACCAACTGATCCACGGACCGGTACCACTGCTGTAGAGCAGTCGTTCTCAACCAAGGTTACTGGCTCCCCCTGGGTTGCTCCAGATCCTCAGCGGGGTTATGCCAGTTAGATGGGATTTTAACTATCCGAGGGAGGTGTCAAGAAGACAGAGTGGCTTTTTGCACCATCTATGTGGTCTGCAGTGGCTTTGTTGAATTCACAAGCAATGGACGAGGAATGGGAGGGAAGAGCAGAATCTGCTGCACTCCCCCCATTGGCTCCTCCCATCCCCCCCCCCTCTCAGCATTTCTTCTCAGAGCCCCTCTGGCAGAAAATGGCTGGAGGAAGGCTGTTGGAAGCAAAGGGATTCAGATTTTCTGCCTGGAGATCTCCCAAAGTACAAGTGATCTGCAAATCACACAGATCATTTCCCCTGAGCAGAACTGCTGCTTTGCACGGTGGGCTTTAGAACACCTGAGATGAACGTTTCCTTGTTTTGCTCAGGCAAGGATCTGCACACTCAAAAATGAAACTAACTTCTTAATTAAAAAGCATTTTATTTTATGAGAGATGCCATGCACACCATACACATGTGGCTACTGAGGGCTATAGTAGAGAAGTGTGGCCAGCTGGCATCATTTCCCAAGTTACTTAAAGCCTGAGGAATATTTCAGGGGTTACTCCATGGTCAAAAGGCTGAAAAAGGCTGTTAGAGGCTTTTCAAGAGAACAGAGGAATGGACGTGGTTTCCTCTGCTTAGCAACTATTGTCTCCCTGGTTGGTCTCCCATCCAAGTGCCAAGTGCCCATCCAAGTGCCAACCCTGCTTAGCTTCCAAGCACCAACTTAGCATTGGCCATCCAGGCCACCTGAGTACTGGCAGATGCATTCAGAGAAATACCACAGATAACTTGCTCACATTCAGCATGGGAACAACATTAGTGATTTTGGACGCTACCCAAGATTTGTCATCCATGCACTCAGACATAAAACAGGGTGTAGAGCGAGGCCCATAGGCAATTCAGCCTGCAGCATAATAGTCTGCAGGTGACTGGTAATCCAAATGGCACCATGATCGCGAATCTCCTTTGCTGGTTAAAATCACACGAAATCAAAGTTTGAATTCAGTGGCACCTTTAAGATCACCTAAGTTTCATTAGAAGGCCAGATCCTGAAGATGAAACTCATGAGAAGGAAGGACTCCAGGAGAGCGATTACTGGGAGCGATTGAGGACAAAAGAAGAAGGGGACGACAGAGAATGAGGTGGCTGGATGGAGTCCCTGAAGCAGTTGGTGCAAACTTAAAAAAAAAATTCACAGTTAGAGTAGTTCAGTGGAATAGGCTGCCTAAGGAGGTGGTGAGCTCCCCCTCACTGGCAGTCTTCAAGCAAAGGTTGGATACACACTTTTCTTGGATGCTTTAGGATGCTTAGGGCTGATCCTGCGTTGAGCAGGGGGTTGGACTAGATGGCCTGTATGGCCCCTTCCAACTCTATGATTCTATGATTCTATGAAATGGACTCCGGGGAATGGTAGAGGACAGGAAGGCCTGGAGGATCACTGTCCATGGGGTCACGATGGGTCGGACACGACTTCGCAACTAACAACAACAAGCAGCCGAAGCACCCCACCTCCCTCACAGGGTGTCCGTTGTGGGAAGAGGAAAGGGAAGGCAAATGGAAGCCACCTTGAGTCCTTTGGGTAGAGAAAAGTGGCATATAAGAACCAACTCTTCTTCTTCTGCAGTAATCTCAGGGCTCTCTCAGCCTCCCCTCCCTCACAGGGTGTCTGTTGTGGGGAGAGGAAAGGGAAGGCGATAGGAAGCCTCTTTGAGATTCCTTCGGGCAGTGAAAAGCAGGTTATAAAGGCTAACTCTTCCTCGTCTATATGTGTGGATGGGTAAATTCCCACTTCACTGTATTTGAGGAAACGTGCATGCACATTAAATCTTTATACCTTGAATATAATTTAAGTTGTTCTGAAAGGTGCTCCTGGATTCAATCTTTGTCCTGCTGCTTCAGACCAACCCAGTGACCCTCCTGAATCTAACACATGAAATTTGCTATTCCTATTTAAATATGGAAACGGTTAAGATCCGTTCGACACCATCCAAGACGCTGGGCGTATGAATGGCGCCTGGGCCCGTTCAGGATGCTTGAGCCAAAATCCATATCCGAATATACACATTTCCCTTGGCGGGCTCTCAGGTGATCAAAGTTCCTGCAACAGGATGCTGCCAGGAAGGACGGTCGTTGATACATGCGTCCGCCGCTAAACCAGGGAGCAAAGCGCCAAGGCAATGGAGCAAGGCACCATTTCCCCTAAAAAGACATGGTAGGAAATATGTTCCATTTTGCAATGGGGACTAAACCCAACTTCAGCTACAAAGTACAGTGGGGAGAGGAGGGGGGGATGAAAGGAAGGAAGGACTAAGCCCCCGAGACAAAGAAAACGGGCGGATATTCTTCGGCTTTTCACATATTTAAAGAGCAAGATTAAAACAAATAGAGAACGCGGCTTAATTTAGCTGTCATTCCCTATCAAATTGCTCATAATTGTAACCATAAAATGATAATATTCTGCCATATGTGCATCGCCAGAGCTGACAAAGGCAGTGGTCAGTGCCATGGAAATGAAAAATGGACCAAAGGCTCCCCTTAGTGGCCAGGACACGAGATCTCACGGCAGCCTGGCAATTCAAAAGCCCTCTTGCAGCCTTCCCCTGGAATATAGGCAGGGACATATTTTTGGGTAGGGTAGCAAGCCCAAGCCAAAGCTTATGGCTGCAAAGAGAGTCTGCACGAGGCACTTCACATCTGCATTGCTCTACACTTCACATCTGCACCGAACATCTGCACTGCAAGACAGAATTTTTTGGGAGGAAGGCTGAGCTTTTGCTCCCCCACCCCCGCCACGACCTGGAAAAGGCTCCCCACTTCCCCTGCTCACTGCTTCTACTTACATTAAAGCACTCCAGCCATCATGACTAATCAATGATGTGGGATTTGTTGTCATTTAAGGACTAGCCAGGGATTCTGGGTTTTTTTTTGGGGGGGGAGGGAGGGGGGAGGCATCATCTGGACATGGAATTGGGGTTACTGTGGGTGGGCAGGTACCTGTGAATTTCCTGCATTCTGCAGGGGTTAGACTAGATGACCCTGGAGGTCCCTTCCAACTCTATGATCCTAGGAATACCCCAATGGTCCTCTAAGGCTGGCAGCAAAGGCCAAGAGCTTACTGACCAGCAAAGTCACGGGAACCCCCCTTTCCCAGGTCTCAGGGACCCAGGAAGGCACTGGAGTCCTTTACAGAACTTCATTATTATTATCATTATTATTATTTATAATAATAACTAGTAATCAAGCCCGCTGTAATAAAAATACAGCGGGCGCTAGGCAAGGGAGCCCCTGGCAGTTGCGCGCAGCGGCATGATGCGGCGAGAGGTGCTTCGCGCGGCTCACAGTTGCTCCCTTGTTGGCAGGGCAGGAGGGCCGCTGGAGGGCCAGCAGCAGGGCACGGGGTCAAGGCCTTCCCCTAATGTCGCCTCCTGGCACTGGGATTCAGAGGCTGACTGCCTCTGGAGGTTCCCTTGAGTCACCAGAATAGCCAATGATAGATTTCTCCTTTGTGGATCTATCTAATCCCCTTTTAAATCTGTCGCTACAGATTTAACAAACTGGATTTGACAAACTGGAACGTGTCCAGAGGAGGGCAACCAAGAGGGTGAAGGGTTTGGAGACCAAGACATAAGAAGAAAGGTTGGGGGAGCTTGGTCTGTTTAGCCTGGAGAGGAGACGACTGAGAGGGGATCTGATAACCAAGTATTTAAAAGGGTGCCATATGGAGAATGGAGCAGAATTGTTCTCTCTTGTCCCAGAGCAGAACAAATTGGATGAAATTAATAAAAGAAATTCCGTCTAAACATCCAGAAGACGTTCCTGATAGTTAGAGTGGTTCCTCAATGGAACAGGCTTCCTCGGGAGGTGGTGAGTTCTCCATCTTTCGAGATTTTTAAACAGAGGCTGGATAGCCATCTGACGGAGAGGCTGATTCTGTGAAGGCTCAAGGGGGTGGGATGTGAGTGTCCTGCATAGTGCAGGGGGTTGGACTAGATGACCCATGAGGTCCCTACAAACTCTATGATTCTATGACAGATCTGGCCATCACCATGTTCTACACTCGCTCCCTCTTGGAAACAGTCCCCTCACCCTGAGCATGGGGCAGAGATGCATCCAGCACCCCTCCACCGCTTTTAGATTCCTGCCCAGTTAGGTAGGAAACACAGCTCCAGTTCTTGTGGCTTCCGACTTAAAAGCAGCAGTGGATTTATGTACATAAATCTTTCTGTGTGGGCCACAGAGAGAAATAAGACTGAAAGGCAAGCGGATTCCCTCTCACTTCAGTGGGCAGCTGTTTTTATTCCCTAACACAGAATCAATTTCTTTGCGGGGACTTTTAAGGAGAGCCTTGATAGACGTTTGCAAAGGATGAGTTAGATGCAATTTATGACCGAGGCCCCTTCTAAGCTATGATAATCAGAAGCTCCTCCTGAGAAATAAGAACGAAATCCTTTCTCCCGAGCTGTGTTTGCCCACCTCCTCATTCTCGGTGGGGTCATCTTCAGGGATGGCCTACCTTCGAGCCGCAGCAGCTGACAGAATCCAATAAATAAACTAGAAGTAGAGAAGTAGGGGGAAAAGGGAAGAGACCAGCGATAAATCGGTGTCACTTGAGAAGCTCAAGCGGAAGACTGGCCGGCTTGTTCCGATTAATACAGAATTATTTATTTCATTTGTGTCCACGGAGCTCAAGGCAGCAGGGGGTAAGAGTCCCTGGTAGCCCCTCAACCAGTCACGGACCGGACCCAGGTCCAGGGGTTTGCAAAAGAACAACACGATGAGGAAAGGGCAGATTCGCCTCCGTTCGCCACCCCAAGACAGCTAGTCCGATGGGGGCAGTATGTAAACAGAATTATTAATAATTAATCAATAAAGTGTCAGACTGGCATGTCATAAAATCACAGAATCATAGAGTTGGAAGGGGCCATGCAGGTCATCTAGTCCAACCCCCTGCTCAACGCAGGATCAGCCCTAAGCATCCTAAAGCATCCAAGAAAAGTGTGTATCCAACCTTTGCTTGAAGACTGCCAGTGAGGGGAAGCTCACCACCTCCTTAGGCAGCCTATTCCATTGCTGAACTAGACTCCTAAAATCCTAGAGTTGAAAGGGGCCACACAGGCCATCTAGTCCAACCCCCTGCTCAACGCAGGATCAGCCCAGAGCATCCTAAAGCATCCAAGAAAAGTGTGTATCCAACCTTTGCTTGAAGACTGCCAGTGAGGGGGAGCTCACCACCTCCTTAGGCAGCTGATTTCACTGCTGAACTAATTCACAGGCACAGGGTTGAATTCTTGCGCTGGGATGGAGGTTTGCTGGGTGATCTTGGGCCAGTCACCCCCCCACCCGCAGGGTTGTTGTGAGGATACAACAGGGAAGAGGAGAACGGCATAAGCCGCTTGGAGTCCACACTGAAGACTAAGCTTGGTATAAACCAAGAAAACATTGGCATTAAGGTTAGTTTTTTTTTATGAGTTGATTGGAATGTCTTTCCCATCATTTTAATGGCCAAGATTTACCTGTGTAACCCTACCCTCTTCCCATACACACACACACACACATACAAACACACACACAAAACAAATTGGAATTAAATAGCCTATATCAGGGGTGGGCAAACTGCGGCCCTCCAGATGCAAATGCTGGCAGGGGCTCATGGGAACTGTAGTCCATGGACATCTGGAAGGCCACAGTTTGCCCACCCTTGGCCTATATGAATGATTTTCTGGAGTTTGTCTAATTCCTCCCAGATTTCAGGCACATGGGAAAGGATACTCATTATCTGAGTACTGAAGTTTCTTCCTGCTAGAGTGGGCACCAGAGTTGGTTTGTACAAACACAACAAAGTGCGGAGCTGGAACACAACAAATGCTCTGACCCAGGTAGCCTAGGGCAGACTAACCTTGTCAGATCTTGGAAGCTAAGCGGGGTCAGTCCTTGGGTGCCTAGTCTGCACACAATAGATAATGCGCTTTCAATGCACTTTAGAAGTAGATTTTCCTGTTCTGCACAGGAAAATCCAGCTGCCAAAGCACATTGAAAGTGCATTATCCCTTGTGTGCAGACTAGGCCCTGGTTAATACTTGGATGGGGAAGCGCCAAGGAAGACCAGGGTAGGCAGAGGGAGACAATTATTATAATTATTTATTAGGTTTATAAACTGCCCCTCCCTAATAGGCTTGAGGTGGTGTGCAAGATTTTAAAATTCTCCGTAAATACATACTCTGACAAAACAATAAAAACAGTAAAAACCATAATACATCCGGAAGAAGTCCCTGACAATTAGAGCGGTTCCTCAGTGGAACAGGCTTCTTCAGGAGGTGGTGGGTTCTCCTTCCTGGCAAAGTTTTTAAGCAGGGGCTAGAGAGCCATCTGACGGAGAGGCTGATTACGCAAATTTAGGCAGATGGTGAGTAGGTGAGCAGAAGGGACTGTGTCCAAGCTCGGCTCTTCTGGCCCTTTCTTGCATGCCCAGGGAAATTCTGGTCACCACTTTGGGGTCGGGACATAAATTTCCTCCAGGCCAAACTTGTCAGGGATTTTGGTGTTGTTGTTGTTGTTGTTTTGGGGGGGGGCATTAACTGGGCATGGAATTGGAGTCACTGTGGGTGGGCAGGTAGGTCTGAGTTTCCTGCATCCTGCTGGGGGTTGGACTAGAACAGCGGTCCCCAACCTTTTTGTGGTTGAGGACCGCCCCCGGGGGTGGGGGAGAGCCGGCGGCCCGGGCGCCACGCACGCGTGGCTGCTGCGTGCAAACGTGCATGCGCAGAGTTGCTGCGCATGCACGCTTGCGCCAGCAGGGGGCAAATTTGATCTTGATCACTCATGACCAGCATACAACAATTCACAGTCTTGTAAATGACAAATCCCCATGCCGTTCTGGAGTGCCTTGCAAACTCAATGTGCAGCAGGTGCTGTTTTAAAAAACTGGGTTGATGTACATTTTACATTGCCTTATTTCGTCTCTCCAACCCGACACCCCGAGAATCGTCCAGACAGAAGCAGCCCAACCGTTGCTGCGGAACAGAAAATGCCTTTTGCCAAACAGGGATGGCCAACAGCCAGGACGTCCTGACCTTTCGGAGGGGACTCAGAGCCAACTGCCCCTGGACGGCTCTCATTGTAGCCACCCGACATGAGATTTGCTTGAACATGCCGCAATTCTCCCCTTCCAAGACAGCGGCAATAAGGTCCTTCTGTTTGGAAACCCTTCCATGGGTTTTCTGACCTCATTAGAACACATTGTGTTTGTAACACTCGCGATGGGGGTCTGGGAATGGAATGGGAAATGCAGGCGGGATATGAAAGCACTTTGAGCTGAGTCAGACAACTGGCCCCTCAAGATGAGTATCGTCTGTTCAGACCAGCAGCAGACTGCCAGGGTCCTGGGTAAAGGTCTTTCCCATCCACTTCCACCTGATCCTATCAACTGGAGATGCCAGGGATTGAACCGGGGACATTCTGGGTGCCAAACAGATGCTGTGCTGCTGTTGTGCCATGGCCCCTACCAATTCAAGCCATTGATTCACTAATATCGTCTGCTCAGATTGGCAGCCGCTCCCCAAGGTCTCAGGTCATTCACATCACCTACGGCCTGTTTCTCTTAAGTGGAGATGCTGGGGATTGAACCTGGGACCTTCTGCGTGCAAAGCGGAGGCTGTTCTACTTAGCCACAGCCCTTCCCCAAGGCAGGAGGGGTGGGGAGGGGGAACCACAGAGTCCAAATAAGAGTGGAGGTAACCAAAGGGCATTGGACCAAAACCTGCTCAGGGTCCCCAGCCCCAGAAAGGTGAAACTGGCCTCAACCAGGGCCAGAGCTTTTTCAGCCCTAGCCCCGGTTTGCTGGAATCCGCTGTAAGATTGGGACCCTGCGGGATCTTGCACGCAGGGCCTGCAAGACAGAGCTGCTCTCGCGGGGCTATGGTTGAAACTAGGAAGGGAACACCCATAACATCCAACCAGCTGGCCTCCCCTGAAGAACTCGGAAGAATCTTAAGACTCCATCGGAACATCAGGGGAAGATGCAGCATCCCCAAAAGGATACCCCCCTCAGCATCGAATGCTTAATATCTGAGACTTAATATGTAATATTTATCTAGGGGTGGGTGGGTTAGGTGAACTCTTTTGATGTAAATTATTATTCTACATTTCAATAATAATATATTAATGAACTGATGTTACCCACCTGGAGCCTTGTGGGAAGGGTGGGTTAGAAAAAGATTGGTTGATTGGCTGATTGATTGGCTGATTGATTGGCTGATTGATTGATTGATTGATTGATTGATTGATTGATTGATTGATTGATTCATTCATTCATTCATTCATTCATTCATTCATTCATTCATTCTTATTAGAAGAGTTGTTTTTTATACCCCGCTTTTCACTGCCGGAAGCAGCTTATAATCACTTTCCCTTCCTCTCCCTGTGAGGGAGGTGGGGCTGAAAGAGCCCTGATATTCCTGCTCAGTCAGAACAGCTTTCTCAGTGCCGTGGTGAGCCCAAGGGCACCCAGCTGTCTCCGTGTGGAGGAGCGGGGAATCAAACCCGGCTGTCCAGATTACAAGCCGCCGTCCTTAACCCCTACGCCAAGCTTCTGGTGGGGTTCTTCTTCTACTTCTATCATCCTTATTCTTATTCAAGTTTCCAAATGGAATAAAATGCACACGCGCACACAGAGAAAGAGACTGGAATGCCCCTGGCGTGTCCCACGTGCCGGCCATCTCCCGACTCTGCTTTCTGGAAACTTGCCTCCGATGTGCCAAACGGAGGCGCGCTCGTTGTCCTGAGCCGGCACCAGCAAAGAAAAGATTTAATGGCAGCCTCATTATAAGGTTCATTGTTGTAGGACTATTTAATATACAAGATTAACACATCTTATCGGCCGGTTCCGCTGAAGCCTATTATACCCCTCATTAATACATGCACGCTGCTGCTTCATTTACTGTGCTGACTTCTCCAGCAACGCCACAAGGAGAACAAGAGAGCTTGGAGGCTGCCGCGGCTTCTGCTCAGCCCTCCAAAGGAGACGCCGAAATGCTCTCTGTAGCCCAAGCTGTCAGCTCGAGAGGGAAACTTGAAGACGGACACGACGACTTCCCCCAAATCTCACCAAAGTTCCCGCCTCTTTGGTTCTAGCAGGGGGAGGAAGAGGAAGGCAGAGCTGTGAGCATCCCAAGACATTCTTACTGTCCCAATTTCCACTGTTTTTAAACATTCACAAGCTAGTAAATTAAACAGACGGGGGGAAAGAGCCAAGCTGCTTTCAGTCTCCCTTCCAAGATTAGAATCTTCAGGTTCCTGATGCTGCCGTCACAGAAGGTGAATAGAAATCCACCTGGTCACACACATGAACACACGTGAAGCTGCTTGAGACTGAGTCTGCTCAGACCAGTGGCAGCTCTCCCGGGTCTCATGCTCAGATCTCTCTCATCTCCAGATCCTTTCACCGGAGATGCCGGGGATTGAACCTGGGACCTTCTGCATGCCAAGCAGGTACTTCACCACTGAGCCATCACAGGAAGCTGCCCTGAACGGCTTAGAATTCCATTCCCACTCATGTCCGATGAACAGAGCTGTGACCCTTGATGGCTTATACCCCGAAAATCTTGTTGGCCTCCAAGGTTCTACTGGACTCAAATCCAACTGATTGCCAGACTAACGTGGCCAACTTCTGAAGCTGCCCTTGTAGTGAATTCTGAAGCTGTCCTTGTAGTGGTCCATCAATCTCATTATTGACTGGCATTAATTAATTAATTAATTCATTAATTAATTCATTCATTCATCATTGTATTTCTATACCACCGCTCTCAGAAACTGGCTCGCAGCAGTTCACGAAACAAAAACAGTATCAATTAAAAGTACTCCCAGTAAAACAATGTAAAAATATAAATACAAATACAAGATGGCGGTATCAGTTAGAGATGCCAGGGATCGAACCAGGGATCTCTCCTTTGCCACTGAGTCATGCCCGCTCTCAGCAAGACCGTCCACTAAAAGAGTCTTGCGACATTAGATCAAAGGTCTACCTAGTCTGGCTTCGGACTACATGGTCCTTATGGGAGCTGCCAGGGTTTGAACCTGGGTTCTTCAGTATGTTACATTCCATCACTGAGCCAAAGTCCCTCTGGCCTGACATGGATGGCCCCAGGAATGCCTGGTCTTGTCAGATCTCAAAAGCTAAGCAGGGTCAGCCTTGGTTAGGATTTGGATGGGAGACCTCTAAGGAAAACCAGGGTCATGATGCAGACAATCCTACAAACCCAGGATCACGTGGCTACACTACACGTGTGCCATATGATAAATAACACACCCTCTCAGCAAGACTGTCCACTAGTAGAGTCCTGCTGCATCAGACCAAAGGTCTACCTAGTCTTGCATCTTGTCATCACAGTGGCCTCCAGGGAGACCATGGGGAGCCAATGAATTCTCCGCCGCCGTTTGCTGCAACCTCTCACAGCAAGTGGTCTCAAACAATACACAGGGCCATCTCCCCATGGAAGCTCCCTTCTGACTGCCATGCCTAATATCGATTCGTAGACCCCTCTTGCAAAAATCCGCCTGAAGCTCTTGAAAACACTAGATGCCAGTGGCCATGTCCTGATTGGCAAGCCGCGTCTGGCATGAAAGGGTGCCGCCCTAGGCCCTTTCTTGACATGCTGCCAATCTATTTCCAAGTTCTACTCTGATCAAGGGACAAAGGTTTTTATCTGCTCTCCATAGACACGTCATATGCAACCCCTTCCCTGAGGCTCAGCTTTGACTCTCAAAAGCTCACACCTTGCCAATTGTGCCGTTGGACTCAAATCTAGGCTTTACTGTAAGGCATTAGGTGCAGAGGGCGAGGAATCTCAAATCGGGACCCCTTGCACTTTTATACCCACAAACGGTCAGCCATCTTAGGGACGTTTATGCAGCTTTTTGGGTAATCCGTTTTGTTCTCAGAGGAAAAAAGGGACTCTCAACGCAGATGCAGAATTCAGGCAAAGGTGGTGCCAGAGCAAGAAAAAAGACTCTGACTGAAAATGCTCTTATCTTCATGCCAAGCAGATCCTTTACCACTGAGCCATGCCCCTTTCTCAGCAAGGCTGTTCTCTAAAGGAGTTCTGCTTCATTACATCAAAGGTCTACCTAGTCCAGCATCTGACCACATGATCCTTATGGGAGATGCCGGGGACTAAACCTAGGATCTTCTGTATGCCAAGCAGATGTTCTCCCACTGAGCCACAGTCCCTCTTGCCCTGATCTGGACAGCCCAGGCACGTCTGATCTCATCAGGTCTTGAATGTTGAGCACTAAGAACACCACCACTGCGGTCAAAGACTGAATGATGTCACGCTGCACGACACCTACAGAAATGGTGGTTCATAGGAACTTTATGCTGAATCAATACGGCATCTCTGATGACAGCCCAGGAGCAATGAAAGAAGGGAGGCTCATGACTACACACCAGGGAGCATCAACCAATGGGGGAAAACAGCCTTTATCCCCCGGTCTGATGTTCACAGCATAGAAAACTTGCAGGATATAACTGAACAAAGCAGCAGGGAAGCTACTGAATTCCAAGCAGATGAACCTGCATTCAGAATACAGAGATCTTAGTGGTAGTTGCTATCCCACTGAAGCTACTCATGGAGACCCTGCCATCCCCTGGAGAGCAACCCTGGACTTCTTGGTGGTCTCCCATTCAAGTAATACCCACAGCCAACCCTGCTTAGCTTACAAAGGCTGGTGAAATCAGGTTGGTCTGCACCATTCACAAAGAACCCATAGTTGGTGGTATTAATTTTAGAATCATTAGAGTTGGAAGGGGACATCCCAGGCTTCTAGTCCCAACCCCTTCAAGGGCAAGATCCCAGCTTCTATTTTTTTCTGTCTAGCTGTGCCTTGGTCAAATATGGGAGGGAGGGAGGGAGGGAGGGAGGGAGGGAGGGAGGGAGGGAGGGAGGAAGGGAGGGAGGGAGGAAGGAAGGAAGGAAGGAAGGAAGGAAGGAAGGAAGGAAGGAAGGAAGGAAGGAAGGAAGGAAGGAAGGAAGGAAGGAAGGAAGGAAGGAAGGAAGGAAGGAAGGAAGGAAGGAAGGAAGGAAGGAAGGAAGGGCAGATAACTGCATCTGCCAAAGCAAACCGTGACGCTACTGGAATTCCACCTTATTTTGCTGGTACGGACAATGTAGCTTCCCCTCTGGAATTAGAAATGACTTGGTAGCACAGGAGACGTGCATCATGGTTGGAGGGTTAAGGGAAAGAGAACAAGTCACCCACCACGATGTCACTTGAGCATGAATAATGTCTGGCGACACTAATGGAACGTCTAGGCAGGCCGGGGAATCTGCTCTCAAGGAACGTCAGCAGGGAAAGGTCGGACAGTCGTGTGTGCCGAATGCCTTGATAAAAGGGTACCCCGCCCTGAGAGAACGGCCGTCTTCCCACACCGTGACCAGTCGCACTAGCTTTGCTCGTTTCCCCGATGGACAGAAACGGCACTCTTTTACCAAGTGCACGGATAGCACTCAAGGAAGATTACGGGGGGAAAGAAAATCCGTTCTCTCCTGTGAGTCCTGAGGTGAACAGAACACGCTCCTTACAGGCGGTGATGGTACACGTCCTTCATCCCAAAAGGATAAGAATCCTGCTAAATTTCTGCAGTGTGTCACGACGGAGACCCTCCTGGAACTGCCGTTTCTGGGGGAACCTGCAGGAAGAACTCGGAAGGGGAAGGTGTACTGTCCGCACCACACCCATTAGATAAGTAGGTGAGGCTAGGTGGGCTTTTTGTGCAGAAAGACTTTGAACTGGCTGGGCAGATTTCTTTTTTTTTTAACATTGCTTTGGCAGCAGTTACCACCACAGTACAAGGAGCCTCACTGCATGACCCCAGCCAACCTGCAGCAGCCATTTTGCGACAGGCTCCTCCTTCTGTAGCAACCATTTTGTGACAGCCACGTGGTGGCGGCATGCATCCAAAGGGGCCCACAGAATCTACGCTGGTCTGTCCTTGACCTGGAAACTCCAGCTGGTATAAAATACGGCTGCTAGGGTCCTCACGGACACACCTTGGAAGGCTCATATCCAGCCAGCGCTGGGACAGCTGCGTTGGATGCCAGTTTTGGCCCATATCAAGTTCCAGATTTTAGTTTTGACCTTCAAGGCCATCCAGGACTTGGGCCCTGCCTATCTCTGTATGCCTGATTATGCCCCCGACAGAACAAATTTGCTCGGCGGGCCTGAATCTTTTGGAGGTCCCTGGCCCTAAGGAAGCGTGCCTGGCCTCAACCAGGGCTAGGGCCTTTTTGGTCCTGGCCCCAGCCTGGTGGAATGAGCTCCCGGGAGAGCTGAGGGCCCTGATGGAGCGATCCCACTTCCGTAGGGCTGTGCTAGTGCTAGTGCTGGGGATATCATGGCCCCTCCTCAGGCTCAGTTGTCTTATATCTACGCCCCCCACCTCTAAGGAGGTCTGTTCGGGGGAGAGATTTCTAGGCCGCCAATCTTTGGGATAGAATGGTTTTATGTGGGGAGTTTATGGGGGTTGTATGTTGTAAGTGGCTGTGAGTCTCTAGAAAATGGCGGTATATGTCATAACAACAACAACAGCAACAACAATAACAATAACAACAACAATAATAATAATAATTTGCTTGACCAACTCCTACTCCTCAGAAAACGAGCCTAACTTCCATATTTCAGAGGGAATCAGAAACAACTCAAAGCAAAACTTCAGCCATGCCTAGACAAAATGCAAATTCAAAGATGTCCATTGAGAAAGGAAAACTGAAATTATTCCCCCTGAAAGGCATTGGAAAAACCAAAAAGAGAGGGATTTTTCTATCTACGCCAGGCTAGGCAATTAGCACCCTACCTGGCTCCACAGTCAACCATGCGACAGTCACCTCCAGACTGGACTTCTGTGACACGCTCTACACAGGTCTAACCTTGTCCCATCTCCAGAAACTACAGCTGGTCCAAAGCACGGCTGCCAGAGTCCTCACTAGAACCCTACTGAGGGCTCACATACGCCCTGTGCTTCGGCAGCTGCGTTGGCTTCCAGTAATGCGCCAGATTAGGTTCAAGATGCAGGTTTTGACCTTTAAGGCCATTCACAGTGAAGCCCCAGTGTAACTGAGGGACCGCCTCTCAGAATATATGTCCCCCCAAGTAGCGTTACGCTCAGGTGGTTCCAGCAGGCTGGTGGTCCCCGTCCTGTGAGAGTTGCACCTGGTCTCAACCAAGTCCAGGGCCTTTTCAGTCCTGGCCACTACCTGGTGGGAGGAGCTACTGGAGGAGACATGAGCCCTGTTGGAACTTACCAAGTTTAGCAAGGATCTTCCACCAGGCATTTGATTGAGGCTGGGTCGCTAGTAACATCTAAGAACACCTCCCACAATTACTTGGACATGAAATTGGGGTCACTGTGGGTGGGCAGGTAGTTGTGAGTTCCTGACCCTGGAGGTCCCTTCCAACTCTACGATTCTATGGAACCCTCTCCCTGTAACACCTTCTTCTAGCTATTATTATTGGAGGGCACTGTGGGAGAAGCTTATATGGACACAGATGCTTCTCAGAATTTATGGTTTTAACCTAGATGAGTGATAGGGTTGTGAGTGTCCTGCATAGTGCAGGGGGTTGGACTAGATGACCCATGAGGTACCTTCCAACTCTATGATTCTATGATTCTATGTTTTGATGTGATGTGCACCGCCCTGAGATGGCTGGGCCAATAGGGACGGTCTTCTAAATCAAATTATAAATAATAAAGAAATAATAAATACGTTTTAACTCTCGGATGCCGCCTTCCTCTGGGTGTTCAATTGTCATGTCACTTCGCCAGGTTCTGGGCTACTGCAGCCTCGGGATGCTCTTCTCTACAAAAAATTACTTCTGACAAGAATACAACCATTCTGTGTGAGAAGAGAATTAAATGCGAGTCCCCAGCCTTGGCTCAGTTCACAAGCTACGCCTTTGTAGACATCAGCTGAATGGCTGCATAAGCAGAGGTTCAAGAAAGCTGGACGGCAAGTCACACCCTCGTACACGAAAGATACAGCCACAAATGTCACAAAGCATGAACTGTGGAGCTTCAAGGACAGTGTCTAAAGGTAGCCTAGACTCATGAAAAGCTCAGGAGAGCTCCATGCAGAGAAATGTGTGCAATTTTGTACCATAAAAAAGAACAGAGGGCAACACTCCTAACCGCTCTGAGCCTTCAGGGAGGGCGGCATATAAATATGAATGAATGAATGAATGAATGAATGAATGAATGAATGAATGAATGAATGAATGAATGAATGAATGAATGAATGAATGAATGAATGAATGAATGAATCTTCCACCAAGTGTTCTTCCAAGGGACCAAGAGAGCAGTGATTAAAATGGGGAATTTGCTGCCAGAGGATACAGTGATGGCCAACAGGTAGCTTTATAGGGGGTTAGACAGATTCATGGAGGGGTGGTCTATCTGGGGCTACTAGCCATGGTGATTAAACTGCTGACCTCTGTTTTTTGGATACAGTAAACCTCTCAATCCCAGTGCCAAGAGGCAACATCAGTGGAAGGCCTCAACCTCTCTGCCCTGTTGTTTGTTTATTTATTGAATTTATTTCCTGCCATTCACAGCTTTCATGGCAGGTTACATGATAAAAACCCCACATAAAAACAGACAATCCCCATTAAAATCTATCGCCCCTCCCCAGAGCCAATACGGCTGCCTCTTGGTGCGCCAAGGGGACTGCGACTGCCAACAACCAACAACAATGATCTGGCATTATGGTGGCAATATCTTTCAGGGGGGCCATCCAACCTTCCATGCCCTGGCCTCAACCATAGACCTAAGGAACTGGTTGGCCACTGGGTGAGGTAGGAGGCTGGACTAGATGGACCACAGGTCTAATCCAGCAGGGTTCTTCTTATGAAGGTCTCAGTCTCTCTGCCCTGTTGCTGACCTTCCAGAAGAACTGATCAGCCACTGTGAGAGACAGAATGCTGGACTGGATGGACCACTGGTATGATCCTGGACGGCTCTTCTCAGGTTCTTAACTCAGGTCTTTCTAGTTGTAGTCCTACTCTGTAATCACTCTGTGACTCTAACTTTCACTTCTGTACCAAATTCCTCAAGCATCTTCCATGGAAAAGAACGCACTGCCACTTAAATATACTTTTATTTAATTCAATTCTGTACCCAAACTGGAAGACAAGCTCCAAGAAACGCCATCATAAGAGCCATCGAAAACATGACATAATCATCTACCATCCCATCAAGCACTGATTAAGTCATTTAAAGGCCTTCCAACACAATCAAGTTTTCAGCACTCTACTAAAACTACACTCATTCCACAAGCTTGAAGGAGCAGCTCTGGCCTTGCTATGAATGTCTACCAGCCTCCAAGTCATTGCTCTCAGGCAGGTGGGTGGCAAAAAGGAGGCCCTTCAGGAACACCAGGCGCAGTCTGAACATGGCCTTTCAACAACCCCATAATCTTGAATTGGACATGAAAGAAGACCAAAAACCAACATGATTGATGCTGTTCCAGTCATCTATGCCCAATTCCCATCAGGATCCAAGCTGCTGCATTCTACTCCAGCTGAAGGTTTGGGACAGCCTTCAAAAGCACACCTGCACTGAATGTCACAGCAGATGCCAGGTCCAGCTACGTGACACATGAAGCTGCCTTCCATGGAACTAGACCATTGGCCCATCAAGGTCTAACCAGACTGCCGGGCGTTCTTCAGGATCTCGTGTCTACATCAGCTCTCATCGGATCCTTTTAGCTGGAGACGCTGGAGATTGAACCTGGGACCTCCTGCACGCTGATCAGATCTTCTACCACCAACGTTCCTGAGATGTTATGTGACAGAGGCAAGGTCAGCTTTTTGCAGAACAGCCTCTGATGGATGCATTCCAATCCTGTGACCTTTGGCTTAGGCTTCCGGGTTTGAGTGTTCTTGCCTCGTGAAGAAAAGGCTGACCTTTTGAGCTATCTTATGTCTCTCTGCTTTAAATCCAACATTCCATCATGCCCCACTTGTTGTCTTCTACAAAGTGTATTTTCTCCCTCTCACCCTAAAGATATGAAGAATGCCTCAGCTTTTGCTTTCTCTTTTCTATAGAAATATATATACAATGAAGCTATAGGACCTGCAGAATAGAGACTTATGAAGTATTCCATAGACACACATATTTCAATGCCATTGGAGAAGGAGGCACAACACTTTTTGACTGATGCTCTGGCAGAAGGGTATAGGGGAAGAGGAGAAGCATTCACACATCTACACTTTCAATCTGAAAACAGTACAAGGCAATATCAGGTATGTAATTTACTGCTTCTGCCCATCTTTCTCAGCTCCAGCTGGAAGGAGACAAAGCAGAAGCCCTCCTCTGTTCGAAGCACAGCTTGACCATGAATTGCCAACAGGGCTTTCAGGCCTTCAGAAGTTAGCTTTTCCCTTCCAAAATGCTCACAATGCTACTAATAACACCCAAAAGGCCCTGTGCAAACATCATCTCATGGTTTCCTACCGACCTTCCACCCAACAGGAAAAGGATTAATTTGCAAAGCATCTGACGAAGGCAGCTTTGATTCTCAAAAGCTCACATCCCCCCCAAATCTTATTGGCTTCTAAGGTGCTAGCAAGCTCAGATCTAGCTCTTCTACTGCAGACCAATAGGGCTACCTTTGTAAACTCATGTGCAGTAAGTTCCTTGGCTATCTCAAGCCACCAATAGCGTGGGAAGCTCTGTGGCCCATATCTTTCGCGTCCTGGCCTTGCCCTGTTTGCATGTCTCGCTTTCAAAGGACAGCATGCTTGTGCTGTAAGACCCTCCTCCTCCTCCTTCTTCTTCTAAAGTGAAGAATCATAGAATCATAGAATCATAGAGTTGGAAGGGGCCATAGAGGCCATCTAGTCCAACCCCCTGCTCAACGCAGGATTAGCCCTAAGCATCCTAAAGCATCCAAGAAAAGTGTGTATCCAACCTTTGCTTGAAGACTTGCAGATATTTTGCATGTTCCTGCACTGTGGTCTGGGAAATGGCTACAAGTCGTGGTGGAGATCTATTCCCTCCAATAGCAGAGGAAGAATGCCTTTCCATCAGTTGCTGTGGAACGTGGGCAGGATGCTCTTGCAGCTATCTTGCTGAGGGGACTTCCTAGAGGCAGCTGGTCAACCACTGTGTAAGGCAGGGTGATGGCCTAGATGGAGCGTTGGTCTGACCTTGTAGGGCTCTTATTAGGCTCTAATCAGGGCCTTGGCCTCTATGCCTTGTTATTGGCCCTCCACAAGAACAGGCTGGCCACTGTGTGAGGCAGGATGCTGGACTAGAGGGACCACTGGCCTGATCCCCACCAGAGCTCTTCTGAAGTTCTTCACCCTACTGACGTTCTTTATCATCCTAAGTCCTTGAAGGCAGCCTATAAATCTAATAAATAATAATAATAGGAAAAGGAGTTGGTTCTTAGATGCCGCTTTTCTCTACTCAAAGGAGTCTCAAAGCGGCTTCCAGTCGCCTTCCCTTTCCCCCTGTGAGGGAGGTGAGGATAAGAGAGCCCTGAGATTACTGCTCCATCAGAACAGCTTTATCAGTGCTGTGGCGAGCCCAAGGTCGCCCAACTGGTTGCATGTGGGGGGAGCAGGAAATCAAACCCGGCTCGCCAGATGAGAGGTCCACACTCCTAACATTTCAACCTAAAAATTTATGTGTACCAACACGACGAATGCCTTCAAATGTTCTGGCGCAAATCAAAGAGCGTACATTGGAGAAGAAGCAGCTTTCACATTGTGTATAAACGGCTCACATGATTCTGCTTTAGGATGCTTTGGGCTGATCCTGCGTTGAGCAGGGGGTTGGACTAGATGGCCTGTATGGCCCCTTCCAACTCTATGATTCTATGATTCTATGATTCTATGAATAGGCTGCCTAAGGAGGATGTGAGCTCCCCCTCACTGGCAGTCTTCAAGCAAAGGTTGGATACACACTTTTCTTGGATGCTTTAGGATGCTTAGGGCTGATCCTGCGTTGAGCAGGGGGTTGGACTAGATGGCCTGTATGGCCCCTTCCAACTCTATGATTCTATGATTCTATGGCCTGTATGGCCCCTTCCAACTCTATGATTCTATGATTCTATGATTCCTGAGCTAGTCATGGTTCTCAACTTCAAGGCAGAGCATAGAATTCTCCTAGAATCACAAGGGAGACTACCGAAATCAGGCTACCTCGTGGAAACGGCATTTCATGGCAGCAGATTCAAAGGAATTACCTTCCCCATTACACTCCTTCCCCGGGAACTGAACAGGAGTCTCCAGCAATTTCCTACACCGGAGTTGGCACCCATAGAGGCAACACACAGTGGCCACGTTCCAGCGGCAGGCACCCAGCGGCGGCGTGGATTGCCAGCTCTGTGCACACAAAAGGGACAGAAAAAATACTGCTAGATTTAAATTGTGCAACTCATGAGAATGCGGCTGCTGAGAAGAAGCTAAGTGTGAATGGCAAATGCCTCATTTGTGAAAATATCCTTGGATGGATGGATGGATGGATGGAAGGAGCGGCTGTGGGGATCTGAGATGAGCAGCAGCTCTGGGCTTCATTTAGCACGGCTGACCCAAAAAGCATGCAAAAAAGAACAACACAAGAATAAAACGGATCAACGCATTCCGGCAACGGGGCACAGCTGCTTCGCACACACAGCTCCTCTACGCAGTTTAACGGAGATGCTCTGCAGCTGTAAAGTCCCTCTTTGTGCCTCACCAGGGTCACATATGACACCTTTGCACAGAGAGCAATTCAAACGTGCATTTCGCTGACACAGGGTGCAGGGACGGCCATGAGAAGAGACAGATTAACAAGGGAGGCAGAAGTGGGCAGAGAAGAGGCATCATTCAGTCAGAACTGGGATCCCCCATCATAGAACCAAAGAAGAGGCCAAAGAGGCCATCTAGTCCCACCCCCTGCTCAGTGCAGGATCAGCCTCAAGCATCCAGGAGAAGGATCTGTCCAGCCACTGCCTGAAGACCACCAGTGAGGGGGAGCTCCCCACCTCCTCAGGCAGCCCCTTCCACTGCTGAACTAGACTCCTAGAATCCTAGAGTGGGAAGGGGCCCTGCAGGCCATCTAGTCCCACCCCCTGCTCAATGCAGGATCAGCCTCAAGCATCCAGGAGAAGGATCTGTCCAGCCGCTGCCTGAAGACCGCCAGTGAGGGGGAGCTCCCCACCTCCTGAGGCAGCCCATCCCACTACTCTGGACTACTCTGACTGGGAAAAAATTTTTTGCAGATACCTAAAAGGTAAAGGTATCCCCCGTGCAAGCACCGGGTCAGCAAGTGCCGGCAGGGGCTCATTGGAATCATAGTCCATGGACATCTGGAGGACCACAGGTTGACTACCCCTGGTCTAGCACACAACTCTCACCTTACAGTTATGCACCAGCTGCTGCAGTTTAACTCCCCCTCCCCATTTCCTTGGCATATCTAAACTGCACAAAGGAGTGTTTTAATGCTCTGTCCTTGGCAAGAGAGTCAGAGGTAGCCTTGTCACTGATGGGATACGCACTGCGGGGAGGAAGGGGGCCTTAGCCAATCAGCATGAGTAAATTTCCCAGGCTAAGAAAGCCCCTTTGCAAATATTTACAGGTTGAAGTCTAACCTTCAATTGGATTTTGCTTCTCCCCAAGGGAGACGTGGAAGCAGAGCGGGTGCTCCGGTCGGAGTCGAGGCCAGCCGTCACCTTTCCGGCGGCCCTCAAACCATACCTTGGAGCAGGTCTGATTGGCCAACCCAGTGCAACAGGTGCTGGGCAGGGACTGTCCACATCCATGGAGGACAGTGAGCTTGAGGCAGTGTTTCCACTGCCATTGAGGAACGTTGAAATCTGAGATCCAACTTGGTGATCAGCATTACCTGCCCTGTTCTGAGGCTTCAATATGGCTGGAAAATTTAAGACATTTCTCCAGCATTAGCAACCACTGGAGGTTTTCTTTCTCCTTCACTTGGAATTTTGCTTCTGTGTTCAGAGGCCGCCAACTTCTGGGTCCTAGCACCAGAAAGCACCATCGGAGGAAGGCCTCAGCCTCTCTGCCCAGTTGTTGGATCTCCAGAGGAACTGGTTGGCTACTAGATGCTAAATTAGACAGACCATTGGTCGGATCCAGCAGGGCTCTTCTGATGTTCTTATCAGGACAAAGTCTCAACCTCTCTGCTCTGCTACTGAACCGCCAGAGAAACTGGTTGGCCACTGTGTGAAACAGGATGCTAGATGAGATAGGCCACTGGCCTGATCCTGCAGGGCTCTTCTTGTGTCCTTATGGTTCCAGAAACAGCGCTGGACCAGGAGAACGCCAGAGTTTTAAAATGTGTACCTCAAAACATGAAGGCGGAGCTTGTAAAAGGTCGGGGGGGGCACATGACTTCAGTTTACAAGCATGGTGCCATTCTCCTGAACGGCCGCCATACACCAGCCTCTGTCCCAACCTGTCTCAGAGATCCGTGCTGCCTTTGAACCAACCCTTCCTGCCCCCCAGGACCATTCCTACCTCCCCCACAAGGGCCTTGGGGCAGAGACCTTCCTTTATGCACTTCCGAGCTCTAAACAGGGCACCGGTTTGAGGCGTGTAGCCATGTGGGGCTGCAAAAGAAGCACCTTGGAGACTAACAAGATTTCCAGGACTCTCACCTTTGGGGTGTCAAAGCTCCTTTTGCCAGCACCTGTCTCTCGAAAGCTCCAACCAGGAAACCGTTCTGGCCTGTAAGGTGCTACCAGACCCCAGCCTTGCTCTTGCACAACGCATGCAACCACACGAGCCACTCATTCCGGAACGCGTCCTTTTGTTCCATCTCTGCGTTCAGAATGGGAGCCGACGGGGCTGGAGACAGCGAGAAAGGCTTAGCCTTGACGTCGTGTTCCTCCTCCACCTTTCTCTCTCTCCCTCTCCCTCTCTCTCTCTCTCTAATGCAACTGCAAACATTCCTTTTGACATCCTGTCCCCAGCTCTTAGAATGCAGAGCGCTTTATTACAACTCTTGCTCTGGGAGAAGAGAAAATGAAGCATGAAATAAGAAATACACTTGCAGAACAATATTCATTGGACGCTGATAAGGCCGCGGAAGAGAAAGGTGGGGAAGGGATTCTACCAGCCCTCCACCGACTGACAAACTCTGCCCCGCTTTGGTCTGGCAGGAGTCACTGGCCCCTTTCCCCCCTTCCTTTTCTTGTGCAGGTGGGGTGCAGGGGAGTGTGGCAGTGCAAGAGAGGCAGAGCAAACACCGCAGCAGCAGAAGAGCTGGTTTTATACCTCACTTTTCACTCTCAGAAGGAGACTCAAAGCAGCTTCCAATCGCCTTCCCTTCCTCTCCCCTGTGAACCACTACACCAAGCTGGCTGCACCAAGCAGCCCCCCAGGGTTACATTCCGGTGTCTCCTGCAAAAGAATCTCAGATAGGAGGTGCTGGAGAAGACCCTTCTCTGCTTGCAACCCCAGAAAGCCCCTGGGAATCAGAGGAGACAATGCAGAGCATTGAGTTGATTTCAGTACTAGATAGCTTCAAGCATCTCTCCTGTGTAGACGCCAAGGGTGCAGAGAACTGGTAAATCTGCAAAGCACTGCTTGATTAATATAAAAGCCCTAGATCTGCACAGGTCCCACAGATATTGGTCCCCCTGGTCACACTGTCTCTCCAAGAGCAGGATTCTAATCAAAGGTGCAGCGAGAGAGAGATCATGCAGAACAGTCACATAAGTGGCCTTTGGATATGAAAGAATTTGGCCACACCCAGCCTGGGAATGAGAAATACAGCCAAGCACTCAGCTCGCTGAGAAATACAAGAAGAGGAGTTGGTTGTTATACCCTGCTTTACCCGAAGGAGTCTCAAAGGGGCTTCTAATCGCCTTCCCTTCCTTTCTCCACAACAAAAACCCTCTGACGTAGGTGGGGCTGAGAGAGCTCTGAAAGGACTGCTCTGTGAGAACAGCTCTCACGGGACTGCGACTGGCCCAAGGACACCCAGCTGGGTGCAGGTGGAGGAGGAGCGGGGGATCAAACCCGGCTAGCCAGACCAGAAGCCCCCGCTCTTTACCCCTATACCAAGCTGGCTGTAGAGGACTAATAAGAAAACAGGACAAAAAGACGCTATAAAGTCAGGCTAAGCCAGGGGTAGTGAAACTGCGGCCCTCCAGATGTCCATGGACTACAATTCCCAGGAGCCCCTGCCAGCATTGGCTCCTGGGAATTGTAGTCCATGGACATCTGGAGGGCCGCAGTTTCACTACCCCTGGGCTAAGCCATCGAGCGATTTTGTTTTAAAGAGGAAATGCGTTGCGGAGAAAGAATTACACACCCGCCTTCGTCTGGATTTAAATTAAGGGCCTGCGTGACGGCCGTGGGAGGGGGCAATTGAGCCAAATCTCAACAGATTCCTCCAGATCCGTTCCTTGCGTCCAATAAGGACCCCCGGGGGGCTCTGCAGCGGTGTTTGTGAAGCCTCACGGGGTCACGCCCGCCTCCCTAGGTGGAACTCCAACCGTGGAGCTGTCTGTCCTCCAGAAGCCGTCCGTTCAAGGGCCCGTGCCTTTGGCAGAGCTGGCCGGTCGACCGTCTCGTGGCCTCTCAAACCTGGAGGAGCCGCTAATCCCCGCCATGCGATGCTCCTGCACATCTCCTGCTCCCCCTTCTTGAGACACCCGCTGCCCCTCCCACCCCTTCCAGATCTGGTTTTCCCTGGCATAAATGTACAACAGAAGGACAAGGAGATACTGTTTGCGTTAGGAGTTAACAGTCTAGTAAGAGGCCACTATGCCTGTGTGTTGTTTTATAAAAAGAGAGAGAGAGAGAGAGAGAGAGAGAGAGAGAAAGGAGAGAGAAAGGTTTAAATCTTTTATTAGTGATTTGCTTGAATAATACATCAGACTTACTCTAATGCAATAGGCCATGTGAGATACCCAGGGATTTACCAAGAACTCGCTAGTTGGGAACAGTTTCATGTAAAAAAACCCACATAAAAAAAAAAGAAGTTACAGAGCAGCCTGGGAGATAATCTCCGTAATTTCAGGACATTTATTACCTACCGATCCAGCACATCTCTGGCAGTGGTGATGGAAGAAGCACTGGGAATATACAGTACAAACAAAGAAATGCCTCGAAATTGCTGAGCTTATCTCAAATTATTCTCTCTTTTATTTGTCAGAGGGGGGAGGGGGGGCGACGGCCCGTGCCTTCCACCCGCCTTCGATTCCGCTTCAGCCTTGCTCTGAAAAGCCCAGAGCCGGATTCGTATTTTGAATCCCGAAGGAGCTCGAAATCGAAGATGCTGCCCAAGGATGCTGGAGCCTTAAATGTCAAGAGGGCGACCTGGGCCTCTTCTGCACACAATAGATAATGCACTTTCAATGCACTTTAGAAGGGGACTTTCCTGTTCCGCACAGGAAAATCCAGCTGCCAAAGCACATTGAAAGTGCATTATCTTACGTGTGCAGAATGGCCCTGGTCAGCAGAGGAGCACGCAAGGACACGTGAATAGGGTTGAGCACTTGGGCTCGGTCCGACCACCTTGGCGATCACCAAAGCCCAAGGCAGCCAGCGCCGAGGTGCGGAGAGGAGGGGTGGAGGTGGCGCACCAGCCAGCGGCCACATGCAGGCACAGATTTGCACCAGAGTGCAGCCACCAGCTGGAGCACTGCCAGTGCCGCCCTCCGCCTCCTACGTGCCACCTCGGGCTTCGGTGATTGCTGAGGCAGCCAAACTGAGCTGAAGCACTCAACCGTACACGTGAAGCTGCCTTCTAAAGAATCAGACCGTTGGACCAACTTCTCAGACTGGCCATGGCTCTCCAGGGCCTCAGGCGGAGTCCTTTCCCATCCCCTACTGCTTGGGCCTTTCAATTGGAGATGCCGGGGATTGAACCTGGGGACTCCTGCAGGCCAGGCGGATGTTCTGCCCCACTGAGCCTCAACAACTTCAAAAAAACCTCAGGAAGCCAACTTCTACTGAATCAAATGCTCAGTCCATCCAGGTCAGTATTGCCCACTCAGACTGGCAGCATCTCTCCAGGGTCTCGGGCAAAGGACTTTCTCACCATCATCTTGTCCAGAGGATGGTAAGCTTTTTATGTATAAAGAAGATGCTTTGGGCTGATCCTGCGTTGAGCAGGGGGTTGGACCAGATGGCCAGTATGGCCCCTTCCAGCTGTATGATTCTATGATCTACCCAGTGTAATATCAATTCGACAACTAGAAGATGCAAAACACATGCAAAGCAAGAATAAATACAAAGAAACAGGAAATTATGAGAGGAAAATGAGTACCCAGAAAAACTCTTAATGGATGAAATACCTCAAGACGGAGTCAGCCCTTCATCTTTCACCCCCAAATGCAAAAGGATAAGCATTCTGCAGTGAGGTCTTTTGCTTACGCCTCTCCGTTCCCATAGCAGCTGTTCCAGCTTGCCCACTAGGTAATCAGAACTTGGAAACTAAGCTGGGTCAACCCTAGTTATTACTTGAATAGGAAACCAACAAGAAAAACAATGGCAGACCACCAGGAAGACAATGGCAAGCCACCACTGCTCATCTCTTGCCTGGAATGCCCCTTGCATGGGGTCTTCACATCCAACCTTCCCTTTCCTTTCCAACCCCCATTTTGTAAACCAACATCAAAGTGCTCTGCTTCCAAGTCTGTCATGTCCTACTGGAAGGGGTCAAAGTTTCTACCTTCAGATAATAAAAATGTGGCTTGTAGCCCAGTAACAATTCACCCTGCAAGGACTGGGGAAGAAGGTATTGGTCCATAGTTTATGAGTGTTAGATCCACCAGATTTTGTAATGGCCCTTGGGGATTTTTTTTCAGTTTGGTCAGACAACGCTGCTGTTGAAGGGCTGGCAACTTGTTGGAGAAGAGAGCTAATCCAAGCAGCTGACAAGAATTGGTCCTACGTGTCCTCTTTCACTGAAAAGAATCCAAGCAGCTCTGTGCTGGTCCAACAGGGAATCAAGAACGATGACACAGCTGGGACGATGATGGTTAATGCAAGCAGAAGCAAGCGTGCAATGAATCCAAGCCATTACATGCCCAAAAACTCATTTAAGAGCCTATTCTTGGGCAACAGCAGCAGTAACACATTCATTTTTCTTGACTGTGGAATGGATCACAATCTTGCTGCCTCCAGGGCAGAAAATACTGGAGAGGGGCCGTGGTTCAGGTGTAGATCATCTGTTTGGTAGACAGGAGGTCCCAGGTACTGTCCCCAGCATCTCCAGTTAAAAAGACCAGGTTATGGGTGATGTGCAAGACCACTGTTGAGACCTTGAAGAGCTGCTTCCAGTCTGAGTAGACAATACTGACGCTTGATGGACCAAAGATCTGATTCTGTAACTCTGCTCTTTGACGTTCTCTTTGCTTTGACACCCCTGAATGAACTTCTGGCGTAATCTTTGGCATTATCTTTGAGACCAACCTGGTTTCCTTTTTTGACCAAGTAACAGGTCTGCTGGATCGTGGAAATTCGGTTGATGTCGTCTACTTGGATTTTAGTAAAGCTTTTGATAAGGTTCCCCATGATGTTCTGATGGATAACTTGAAGGACTGCAATCTGGATTTTCAGATAGTCAGGTGGATAGGGAATTGGTTAGAGAACCGCACTCAAAGAGTGGTTGTCAATGGTGTTTCATCAGACTGGAGAGAGGTGAGTAGCGGGGTACCTCAGGGCTCGGCCCGGTACTTTTTAGCATATCTTGGCGCCGCAGACTAAATAAAGCCGTAAGGGCTTGGGGGGAGGAGTTAGGGCAGGCTCTGTCAGGGATGAGGAAGGGTGCCGATTGGCCCCTTCCTCCGGACAGACCATCAGCTTTGCGCCTGCCGATTGGCCTCTCCAATTGCTGCCCTGCCGCCAAGGGAGCACCCTCCAGCCCCGCACAGCGCGGCTGGCGGGTGCTCACTGGCCGGCGGCCTGACGCGTCGAGAGGCGCAAAGCGCCTCCGACGCGTCAGGGCGCTATGTCCCGCATGATGAGGGGGTGGAAGGACTACTCATCAAGTTTGCAGATGACACCAAATTGGGAGGACTGGCAAATACTCCGGAAGATAGAGACAGAGTTCAACGAGATCTGAACACAATGGAAAAATGGGCAAATGAGAACAAGATGCAATTTAATAAAGATAAGTGTAAAGTTCTGCATCTGGGTCAGAAAAATGAAAAGCATGCCTACTGGATGGGGGATACGCTTCTAGGTAGCACTGTGTGTGAACGAGACCTTGGGGTACTTGTGGATTGTAAACTAAACAGGAGCAGGCAGTGTCATGCAGCGGTAAAAAAGGCAAATGCCATTTTGGGCTGTATCAACAGGGCATCACATCAAAATCACAAGATGTCATAGTCCCATTGTATACGGCACTGGTCAGACCACACCTGGAGTACTGTGTGCAGTTCTGGAGGCCTCACTTCAAGAAGGATGTAGATAAAATTGAAAAGGTACACAGGAGAGCGACGAAAATGATCTGGGGCCAAGGGACCAAGCCCTATGAAGATAGGTTGAGGGACTTGGGAATGTTCAGCCTGGAGAAAAGGAGGTTGAGAGGGGACATGATAGCCCTCTTTAAGTATTTGAAAGGTTGTCACTTGGAGGAGGGCAGGATGCTGTTTTTGTTGGCTGCAGAGGAGAGGACATGCAGTAATGGGTTTAAACTACAAGTACAACGATATAGGCTAGATATCAGGAAAAAAAATTTCACAGTCAGAGTAGTTCAGCAGTGGAATAGGCTGCCTAAGGAGGTGGTGAACTCCCCCTCACTGGCAGTCTTCAAGCAAAGGTTGGATACCCACTTTTCTTGGATGCTTTAGGATGCTTAGGGCTGATCCTGCGTTGAGCAGGGGGTTGGACTAGATGGCCTGTATGGCCCCTTCCAACTCTATGATTCTATGATTCTAACTCAGGAGGTAAGTTAAAACTTTCATTTTCCAGAAAGCTTTTGTGCTCTCTCTAGCCAGACGGAAATATTTTTCTACGTTTAACTGCTGGTTATTTGTGTTTTACTGCTTCTGTCTATTTGCTGTGCTTTTTAAATTCCATATGCTGCTAAACAAACGAGGTGGGCACGCGAGTTTAAAACATTAGCTTCTAAGGTCACTGACTGTCACAACTGGTTAAAAGCTACCTGGACTGTTTTACTCAACTGCTCCTCCCTTCAGCCACCATGGATGATACAAAGAGCTCCGCAGCATGAAGGGGAGTCATCTTTTTAATGAGGAAAAATTTCTTCAAGCAGGAGCCAAATAAGTAAAACGTTAGGAAAACAAATCTGGGCTGCCACGTGACCTGGAGTCATTTCCTTGAATCACCTTGTGCCATCTCTGGACAACTTAGAGGTGCCCCGAGGTTTTTCATCCTTCTTCTTGGCCTGGTGGAACGCTCTTCCGAATGAATTAAGAGTCCTGTGGGACCCTGACAGGCTTGTAAAGCAGAGTTGTTCCACCAGGCTTATGCCTGGGGCCCAAAACAGTATCAGAATTACACTGGCCTCCCTGACAGTACCCCAACAGAGGTGCCAACTGGGGCCCTCCCACCTCCTCTCTCCTCCTTTTATAGCAAATAAAAGATCTAGGCCGCTGGTGTGTTTTAGGTTTCAGCGGTATTTAACAGCATCTAAATTAGGACTTTCTATATTTTTATTCATATATCGTTTTATGTATGTAATTTTATTGTGATGTGATTTGCCCCGAGCCTCAGCAGATGGGGAAGAAAATAAGCAGAATTACAAATAAATAAATAAAATAAATTTAGAACACAGGGAGCAAAGCCGAGAGGCTGATTCTCTGTATTCCAACTATATTTCACTGCAATTCTATCATACCTTTCTCCCCAAGGGGGACCCCAAAGTGTCTTACACCAGGGGTAGTCAACCTGTGGTCCTCCAGATGTCCATGGACTACAATTCCCATGATCCCCTGCCAGTATGACAGGGGCTCACGGGAATTGTAGTCCAGGGACATCTGGAGCGTCACGGTCTGGCCACCCAGCAGTTTGAACAACACCACGCCCGCCCCAACCAGTCCAAAGATCCAGCACCCGGCCAAACCTGGGAGGGACCCAGCAGCTGAACCCCATCCGGCTTCCTCCCCAAACAAAGGGTTTGCATACGTTACAGAACAAAGTCTACTTTTCTGTTTTTTATTTTTTTCCCCCCCTCTTTGTCTCTTGATTGCGCCTACTTGTTCTTTCAAGGGCATTCCCATTAGGAGACAAGGCAGTGCCAGTCACTCCCCCCCCCCTTTAAAGCACAGGGAAAAAAAGATAATCATATCAAGAGAAACTTATTACTGTTTTCAAATTGTCTCTGCCTCTCAGCAGGCACACTACGTTATGACTAATTTTTCTCCCCCTCCGATGACATTTTGTAGTGTAGGTACAGGAGAGGCAGAGGGAGAGAGGGGGGTTGGGGGGGGGCCGTCTAGAGCAGGGGTAGTCAAACTGCGGCCCTCCAGATGTCCATGGACTATAATACCCATGAGCCCCTGCTCTAGAGACAATCAGGCTGCCAAGCCCTCACAAACAATTAAACGGCTCGGCCGCTCTCTGGGCAAAACAAATTGCAGAGGGAGGGGGGGGGGACACCTTGGAAAATAAAAATAAAAATCACCAAAGAGGCCTGTGTGTCTTGCACGTGCTCAAAGGCAGAAGTCCACTTCCTGAAGTAGAGTGGGAGAGCATCCCCTCCCAATCTCAACCTCGGATTCCTCTTTCCTGTTTTTCCCGAAAAAGGCGTCCGAAAGAGAGAGAAAAACTGTCTCTTGTTTCCACTGGGACAGGCAAGGCAAGCCACTGTCTGATGCTGCCATCTCGTGCCCAAACTTGCTCATCGCAGCCCTCCCAATCTCAACCGTGTTTTTCATTGTCTTCTCAAAACAGCTGCCTAGCTTTATTTTATTTTTTCTGCATAGTATCGGTAGGCCTGGGGATCTTCCGGGGAGCACGGTTCCCTTCTGCTCCTAGCTGGGTTGTCTTCCCAGCAAATTAAAGTTTTGCATTTTTGCATTCCAATCCCAGCAAGGAAAACAAAGAAATCAGAGCCAAGAGGATGAAAACCAAGCCCACGTCTGCGAGGGGGTCTTCCATAGCAGGTTTGTGATTACATACAGTTAGAAAACCCTACAGCATAACGAAATCCGGTTGCGGGCAAACTGGTTTCCGACTAACTTGCATACAATCCACTCCCCATTGGATGAGCAAGAGGGTTGGGAGTGTCCTGCATAGTGCAGGGGGTTGGACTAGATGACCCAGGAGATCCCCTCCAACCCTATGATTCTATGATTCGATGGTCAATGGGATGAAATGAATTCAAAAGAAATTCCGTCTAAACCTCCAGAAGAAGTTCCTGACAGTCAGAGCGGTTACTCAGTGGAACAGACTTCCTTGGGAGGTGGTGGGTTCTCCATCTTTGGAGATTTTTAAACAGAGGCTGGATAGCCATCTGACGGAGAGGCTGATTCTGTGAAAGCTCAAGGGGGTGGCAGGTGACAGTGGATGAGCGAGAGGGTTGTGAGTGTCCTGCATAGTGCAGGGGGTTGGACTAGATGACCCAGGAGGTCCCTTCCAACTCTATGATTCTAAGGCAATTGTAAGCTGCTTTGAAACTCCTTCGGGTAGAGAAAAGTAGCATATAAGAACAACTTCTTCTTCCTGTGACCAACCCTGCTGAACTTCCAAGATGTGACAAGATCAAGGTCTTGAGAAAATTATCAGTTGAAAATGGCACCTACTCGAAGACTGCCGTCCATTTCATTCTGATGAATTTTGCACGGATTCTGCTCGTACAAAACTGTACTTTTTCATCTGAATGTAACAAACACAATGATTTGCTGGGAGAGGGAGAGAGCTAGCTTGGCACGAACTGAAAAACACCCGCATCTCACTTTCCAGCATAACAAACCCGAACAGCAGGAAAAAAGTCAAGTCTGGTGGTGTTTTTAAGATCAACAAAGTTGTATACTGTCTGAAGAGACCTTTCTGCACAGAAAGCTCATGCCTTGAATAAAACTTGGTGGGTCTTAACCTTTTTTCTGCTGCTTCAAATCAACCCGGCAACCACCTGAAGCCAGAACAACATGGGCCAAAAATCTGAGAACTACCGTAAAGCAAATGGAGAAGGAACACAGCCAGGAAAACTGCACGGCAGCTGCAAAATAAACAAAGCAAACAGAGACATCAAGGCAAGACGATGCTAATGAATGGTGTATGCAACGCACTTCTTGTGTACAACCAAAGTCCACCTTCCTTGCTTTTAGGAACAGGATGCAAAATCTTCTGAGTTCTACAAAGGCACTGCCCAATGAGGACCCTCACAAGTCCTCCCTTACACACACAGAGCACAAAAGATCCTATCAGGAGAATTCTCTGCGATCTGCAGAGAACTTTAAAAAGGGAGAGGTCTTTCAGAAGGAGCCTTTAGCGTAGAGGTGGCCAAGCGGTGGCTCTCCAGATGTCCTTGGACTACAATTACCATGAGCCCCTGCCAGCATCTCAGCCGGAGACTCGCACGAGCAACTGCTGCAGGTTTAGAGCAGACAATGTTAATGTTGATAGACCAATGGTCAGACTCAGTGCAAGGCAGCTCCAAGTCTTCAAGGCATTTTTGCTCCTACCCAAATTCCACATCCCCTTCTCAGGAGCTCCCAGGGAATGATGGGACGGTCCCTTCGACTGGGATGTTTCCCGTGGCAGAGACATAAACGTTCTTCCTACATCCCCTACCACTGGCACAGACTTTGGGGGAGAGGAGCAAGCTATGGCAACTGTAAACAACTGCTACTCAGCCAAGCCAAGAATTGGGAAACCCTGACCAGCTCTCTAACCCAGGGGTAGTCAAACTGCGGCCCTCCAGATGTCCATGGACTACAATTCCCAGGAGCCCCTGCCAGCATTCGCACAGCTCTTTATAGAAATGAGGACTTCCAGCAAATTCTTACCCCGCATTTCTGCTAGGGAGAATGCACCGTCCCCTAAAGCACGGGTAGTCAACCTGTGCTCCTCCAGATGTTCATGGACTACAATTCCCATGAGCCCCTGCCCTAAAGCATGCTCCAGCTTCCTCCACATTAATGCAGCTGCTTAAACAAACATCGCAATGCATTTCCCAGACATGGACCTGTGACAATTCTTGGCCCAATTTCTTCTGAACGAGTCTCCCCCCCCCCTCCAAAGCCCCTCTCTGTCAAAGTTTTCCCGCTTACATCTCACCACCCATTTAGAAAGAAATCTGTCTAAATTCAGCTTAACACATCTCCGCTAGGCAATAACCCGCGAGGACGTTATGCCTTGTCGGAATGAAAGATTTCTCTAAAACATCATGGCCAATAGATGCAAACAGATGTTTAAACTGAAGTGGAATAAGATCCTGCTTTTCCAACGCCAAGATTTGATTTTCTGGATTCCCTTCGGTTATGCAAAAAATCAGCGTCCGGTACGTAAACCTACTTACAGAAAATATCTAACTGCTCCAGAGAGAGATTAAAGCCGGTGCCGGGTGGAGGAGGAGGGGGAAGAAAGTCTGGAAAATCAAAGAGACAAAAGCTAGGGAGAACATCTGCACCAATATTCATAAAATCATGTTAGACGGGTTAATACAACAGAGGCATCTGGAGAATTTATGGACCCAAACACGATTAAGAAAAGGAGAGGAAAGAACTCAGAATACCTGCTGGGCCTATGAGAAGGAAAAGAGAATTGTCTTTGTATTTATTGAGGTGTAGGACTAAAGCAAAGTAGAGCGGCAGGAAGAAAAATACGAGAGTCTAACGTGATTTCCAACAGAAATGTCAATGGAGAAAAGCAGAAGTTTAAGGGAAAGCACTCTTGGCACCTGAAGGTCCCTCCTTCAGAGCCAGGGGGCAGGGCGGGGGGCAACCCTCCACTCCCACTCAAGACCAAAGCTCTGGCCAGTGATTTGGGCCCCAACCAGAAGGTCCAAGCAGCCGACAGAGAGCCACATAAAGCTCCCATCATGCCTCCTCCTTGTTCTTTGTTGAGCACTGAAGTGGTCTGTGGTCCCTCGAGGTCAGTATGTTCTACATACAGTGTCAGTGGTTCTCCAGGATCCTTCCCATCACCGGATCCTTTTAACTATTGATGCTGTGGATAAGAACATTGAAAGAGCCCTGCTGAATCACACCACTAGCCCATCTAGTCTAGCCTCCTCTCTCACACAGTGGCCAGCCAGTACCTCTGGAGGACCAACAACAAACGATAGAGGCTGAGGCCTTCATAAGAAGACCAGAAGAGCCCTGCTGGAGCAGACCAGGGAGGGTCCATCTACTCCAGCCTCCCTCACACAGTGGCCAACCAGTACATTTCTAGAATTCCTAGAAACCATATCAACAGGCAATTTAGAATGTAAGAGGAAGCCCCAAACCCATTGCTGAGGAGTGAACTCTGATTTCATAAAGATGCTATTAAACTTACTCCTTGGATGGGAGGCCACCAAGAAAGTCCAAGATTATTGTTGTTGCTGTTGTTGTTGTTGTTATATTTGTTTCCCGCCACTCCCTTACGGCTCGTGGCAGGCTACAGTGTCTTAAAATCCCCATTAAAACCCCATTAAAAGACATAAAACATTACCGACATGGCGGAAATCAGTAAACTCAACTCCCCCCCCCCCCCACTACTAGCAGGTGAAGAAGGAGGTCCCGATGATGTTCACTTCACGTCCCAGATTCGGGGGGGGGGGGGGTAGATCTATCTTACCAGCCCCGGCCTCAACCATAAACCTGGCGGAAGAGCTCCGTTTTGCAGGCCCTGCGGAACGTTGAAAGATCCCGCAGGGCCCGCTGCTCTCCCGGGAGCTCATTCCACCAGGTCCGGGCCAGGACCGAGAAGGCCCTGGCCCTGGTCGAGGCCAGGTGTGCTTCCCTAGATGACTGTGCACAGATGGGCAATGGCAAACCAGCTCATCTGTTGCCTTGGAAACCCTATGAGGTCATCCTAAAGTCAGCAGCCACTTGCTGGCACTCTGTCCATGCACAGAGATCTCAGTGTCAGCCTCCTTGGCGATCCTAAACAGGATGGAAATTCAGAGAAACGAACAATCTGCTTGGCTGTAACAAGTTTTGAATCTTAAGCCTGAGTTAGCCAAGCACATTAAACTAGGACCCCGGAGTCCAGTAAGAAGTATTCATCATAGAATCACAGAATCACAGAGTTGGAAGGGGCCACACAGGCCATCTAGTCCAACCCCCTGCTCAATGCAGGATTAGCCATAAGCATCCTAAAGCATCCAAGAAAAGTGTGTATCCAGCCTTTGCTTGAAGACTGCCAGTGAAAGAACCTGGAAAATAATTACTGGAAGAACCTGGAAAATAATTAGGGAAGTTGGGGACATATACAGGTGTTTAAAAATTCTGAATTTCTGTTGAGCTTTTTTCCTTTTAAAAAAGCAAGGTTCAGATTAGGGATGGAGCAGATTGCCAGGATCACAAATACAGAGGAAGCAAGACATGAGCTAGGAACTGAACAGACAGCTTCCCTCCTGCCTTCCAACAGAAAACTACCACTTTCTCAATCCTGTCCATAATCAATCCTCTTCCAACCATTTTAAAACTTTAAAACAGGAACAGACTTCACACTTTCTTGCTTTTCCTCCCCAATCAGGGCAGCCACAAATCTATTCTGCTCTGTATGTGTGTGTGTGTCCATGTGTGTGTGTTTAAAGTTTGTCTCTACGAAACTTTCCAGAAGATCGCAAGAACAGTTGAGAGGTTGCTGAAAGGAGGTTATAAACAAAATCCAAACTGAGCTAAATTTCAACTGACAGTGTCCTTCTAGGTTCATGCCTGGCAGTCGCTGATTGGTCAATGGCGCCACTACCAAATGCCAAAACATCAAGTTCCATAATGTTCGGTTGTGAATGAGTTCTGGCACATTATGGGGTGGGATGCCTGCAAGGGACAGCATTGACTGGGGGTCAAACAAGCTTCAGCGTTATCCGTTCGCAAATTCATTCCATTCTGCTCTCGCTGCATCCAAAATGAGGTGCCGGCTCTTCCGAGGAAGCCTCGTGGGCAAACCAAAGAGACACCCGTCCTGTATCAAAAGGTAACGTTTGAGTCCAGTGGCACCTTTGAGACCAACAAAATTTATATTCTCTGATGATGCGTGCATGCATACAAAAGCTTACTCCCAGAATTATACTCAGATTTAAACTTTGTTGGTCTTAACGGTGCCGATGGACTCAAACAACATCGATTTTGAAGGGTGGTTACTAAGACGTTTTTGAAAGATTAGAACCTATTTCTTCCTTGGCTGACTGGACACTTTCTCAATGGAGTGAGGTTTTGCAATCTCAGTGAATTTCCCAGGACAAAACCCTGCCATCTCCAATGCACCATTAAGAAAGAAAGAAGAAGAAAGAAGAAGAAAGAAGAAGAAAGAAGAAGAAAGAAGAAGAAGAGTTGGTTCTTATATGCCGCTTGTCTCTACCCGAAGGAGGCTCAAAGTGGCTTACAATGCCTTCCCTTTCCTCTCCCCACAACAGACACCCTGTGGGGTGGGTGAGGCTGAGAGAGCCCTGATATCACTGCCCGGTCAGAACAGCCTTATCAGTGCCGTGGCGAGCCCAAGGTCACCCAGCTGGCTGCATGTGGGGGAGCGCAGAATCGAACCCAGCATGCCAGATTAGAAGTCCACACTCCTAACCACGACACCAAACTGGAAGAGAGGCAACAGAAGGAAGGAAAGGAGTGAACTCTGACCCCCTCCCTCAACGCACCCAACGTCTAAATCTGAGCGTGATAGGGCTACTTCTGAGACCCTTGAGAGGAACCTTATGGCAGGTTGATGATACCAATTCTTGAGGGTGATGAAAAACAAGAGCCACAAGAAAGATTCCTCTACGCCATTCTTCTTCCACTGACAAAATGGAGGAAAGCCAAAGTTGCAGATTTTCAACTAAGGCTTATTTCTTAAATGGGGAGCTCTTAGTGTGAGGAACAGTGCTTGCACTTGAAAGCTCATGGTCTTAAAGGTGCCAATGGACTGTGATTTTATTGTGCTACTTCAGACTAACATGGCGAACCATTTGAATCTATCCTTAGGTAACACAACAGAACCTCTTGAGTAAACTCTATACAGCACACACAACTGTCTCAAGCCCCGGCTGCATTTCACGCAGAGAGCAAAATATTGTGTGATTCTGAACAATGTCCAGCAAGTTTTATGGCATGCTAGGTTCGTTTTCTGGGACACAAACTCCTCAAGTTACGTCACACAAAAACGCGATAAAATTCAAATATCTGTAATTCCATGTTTATGTATGCTTGTCCAGATCGGAGAAAAGCTGATAGCATAACATAAATCAATCTAGCCTGTATAATCAGGATATTACCCAGGAAAGGTCTACTTTTCAGAGTGGTCCCCAGGAAATTATTAGAACTACTTACAGAAATTAAAGATGTGTGAAGGTGCCTTTTGATCAACCCAGAATTGCAGATATATTTGCAGAATATAAAAATCTTGTATATTCACGAGCGTTCTAATGAAATATTCCAGCGGCCTCTTTCAAAACGTTTAATACCTAATCCGTCGCTTTTTGAGGCGATAATGTAAGAGTTGTCAGCTTTTATTGACAGACATCAAAAAGCTAAGAATTAAACAAATGAGACTTAATCCTGCATCACCCCTCTAATGGAAGAAGAAGAAGAGTTGGTTCTTATATGCCGCTTTTCTCTACCCGAAGGAGGCTCAAAGCGACTTACAGACCTTCCCATTCCTCTCCCCACAACAGACACCCTGTGGGGTGGGTGAGGCTGAGAGAGCCCTGATATCACTGCCCGGTCAGAACAGTTTTATGAGTGCTATAACTAGCCCAAGGTCACCCAGCTGGTTGCATGTGGGGGAACGCAGATTCGAACCTGGCATGCCAGATTACAAGTCCGCACTCCTAACCACTACACCAAGCTGGAAGAGCAACAAGAACGTATGTTTGAAAAGCCACAGTGTACATGGCCTTATGTTTTGTGCCGTTTATTTCTCAAAGAGGAATGCACAAAGCAAGTGGTGTTCGGAGGTGGACCAGATGTTCTCCAACAACCATTGCCCTGTAAAGAAAAGAGTTTTCCAAGCACCCAAATGCCCACAACTGAACTCGCCTTGAGTGTATGTCTTCACTGACAGCTTCTCTACCATCTGATTGACTGGATCAGATCACCAGCACCGTGAAGAAGGAGACCCACTTTCTCAGGATAAGATGGCACCTCAGGAGACAAATGCAAGGCGATTCTGATAAACAATCAGCTCCAATGACAGCAACAAGCTAGGAGTATCCTATTTGTGAGGCGGAAAAGAAGGAACGGAGGGTAAAGGCACTGTTATCTCTGAGTATGTGGCGAGTTAGGCAGGAAATAGCATAATGTTCGCGCACCCTCAAGTCCATCTAGCTATCCGCTGTCTGTTCTGATGACCGTCCAAAAGAAATCCGTTGGTCCCCCCCGATGCCCTCCTTACACGACTAAGCATGACCTACCTAAGGGTTCCGTTAAAGTTGCTATCTTTGTTGAACAACGTTTTGTTGAAATATCTTAGTTGATATGTTATGTTATGACTGTTATATTTGTTGTGACGTTCTATGTAATTGCCTCGATGTTTTATGGAAACCGTCCAGAGCCGTGGAAGGACGGTAAAGGTATCCCCTGTGCAAGCACCGAGTCATGTCTGACCCTTGGGGTGACGCCCTCTAGCGTTTTCATGGCAGACTCAATACGGGGTGGTTTGCCAGTGCCTTCCCCAGTCATGACCGTTTACCCCCCAGCAAGCTGGGTACTCAGCTGGGAAGGACGGTATAAAGATCTAAATAAATAAAATAATAAATAAATGAATCAGCCCTCTGTGGCTGCAGGAGCAGATCTCTTCCTGCCTACCTGAAGGGCTGGACATTTTAAACTGCACACGCCATGTCCCATTTCACATTCTTTTCCCCAGATTGTGAGCCAAACAGAGAATCTCAAACTGGTCCTTAACACTTCCAATTGTTTTCTTTTAATGGATACATTTATCAGGATTCAAGCATTAGCTCAACTCAGGGACCCCCAACCTATTCGGACCCTGAAGGCAACTCTGGAATTTGCATGGTGGTCTCGGCCAGAAAATGGTGGCCACAGGAGGCAGATCCAGCGGCAAAATGGCCGCTGTAGTTGACCTTCCGTCCCACATTGAAGATCCTTCTGCTGTGGTGGCAAAACAGTTTAAGTATTTGAAAGGTTGTTACTTAGAGGAGGGCAGATTGCTGCTCCCATTGGCTGCAGAGGAAAGGACGCGCAGTAATGGGTTTAAACTAAAAGTAAACCGATATAGGCTAGATATCAGGGGGAAAAATTTCACTGTCAGAGTAGTTCAGCAGTGGATTAGGCTGCCTAAGGAGGTGGTGAGCTCCCCCTCACTGGCAGTCTTCAAGCAAAGGTTGGATACACACTTTTCTTGGATGCTTTAGGATCCTCTGGGCTGATCCTGCGTTGAGCAGGGGGTTGGACTAGATGGCCTGTGTGGCCCCTTCCAACTCTATGATTCTATGATTCTATGATCAAAACTCCCATGGGGGACTGGAAGTCCTGAGGAACAAAAAGCCCAAATGGCCCCCTCCCCCCCCCCCCCGCCACACACACACACTTTCTACAAACCCTTGCTGAGCACAACATGGCCCTCAGCTTCAAAACTGTAATGAAACGCAGTAAGGCCTACCATCAGGCTACAACCGGTGGCTGAGAAAATCAAGCACATGGTTTGCCATATTTTCTTCAGGCTTTCTCAACCAGGCTTCATGAAACCCTGGGGTTTCTTGACAACTCCAGAAGGGTTTCCCAAATGGATGGGAGTTAAATTTTTATATATTGTAAAAATCTGTTAAACATTCATCAGATGATATGAGCATTGGCCCTCCTCCCCCCTCCCAAAATGGTCAGTGATGGGCCTGAAGGGGGTAGGAACGGGAGGGTCCCCGGATGGGAATTTCCATAGCTCTGCTTCCCCACCATATTGTGCATGACTGCGCCAATTTTGGGGTCCTCAAAGCCTGAAGAATGTTTCAGGAGTTTCTCAGCAGTAAAAAAGTTGAGAAAGGATGTACTATTTAATGACGTGGAATGGGAGACATAAGTGAAGCTCTGAGTTATGTTTCTCTTCTACGACCAAAGGCCAGTTCCCTCTGGTGCCATGCATTAGTAAAAAATGCTCAGAGGGGGATTAAGGTTGTGGCTTGCCCTAATCCATCTGTGGCTCTTGGCCAAAGCCAGATCTCAACTCCACACTTTCTGGCTCACGGCTGGTTCCGTAGCCGCTGTCCTGCACCCACTGTGGGCCTCATGAACCTAACCAATTCTAAGCTAAAATAACACAACAGCCCCTTTGAGAATAACATTTATAGTTTGCAGGCTCCGGTCTGTGAGAGTTTATACGGCCATAAATGTATTAAGTCTTTCACGTGCCCCAAGACACCCCGACCTCTCCAAAAATTAACAGAAGCTAAAACTGAGGGAAACGGGCCAAGATACCCCTGTCGTCTCTTTGGTCTCTGTGCCCCACTCCACAGAGCAAAAACATCTTAACTTTTAACGCCGTCCCTTGGCTGGAGTCACAAGTCACAACCCTTCTGAACTTTTGTTTCCCCTTAATATGATTTTGAGGGAGCCCTCCGATGCCATTTTAACATAAATTTGGATAAGTATGCCTGTTTATTGGATTCCTTTTACGATCGGGCCATAAAGCCTGGTTCATACAGTAACTTCATCTCTAATGATATTTGTCTAATTAGGAGATCATTAAAGAAACTGTGCTCAGTTAGATAAGACTTGCCATATGGATGCATTTAAGCAATGCGGGGATGGAGAATGCGAGAGAGAAACCTGAGATAGGGCAGCCACAACGGCGTCTGGATAAATCTTGAACGAAGAGTCCCTTTGATTAGTTCGAGTCCCTTTGATTGGGAAGGCTGTCAAGGCCACCTGCAATCTGCACTTGATTTAATTAAGACAAGGGTGCGAAGCACAACCACCTCCAAAGCTTCTACAGCAGGGCTAGTCAACCTGTGGTCCTCCAAATGTCCATGGACTACAAGTCCCATGAGCCCCTGCCAGCAACTGCTGGCAGGGGCTCATGGGAATTGTAGTCCATGGACATCTGGAGGACCACAGGTTGACCAAGCCTGTTCTACAGTGTAGAACTTTTGCAAATATCCTGAGTGATGTTATCCTTCTCATTCCTTTCCAGCACCCTCCTCAAAACCCAACTCCACTGGGAAGCCATTGGCGCAGCCCCTACATCCCTCGGCCTAAGCCTAAGTGGAGCAGATTATTGTTATTTTTTCTCCATCTTCCTCCCCTCTCAATGTCACCTCGCAGAGGACGACAGCTGAGCCCTACAGGACGGAGATTTCTTTTCCCTTGGTGGTGGAAAGTGCTGTCGAGTTGCAGCCAACTTAACTCTGTAGGGTTTCCAAGGCAAGATACATTCATGGCACATTCAAAGGTAGTTTTGCCCCTGCCTGCCTCTGCGTAGACATCCTTGACGTTCTTGGTGGTCTCCCATCCAGATACCTACCAGAGGTGACCCTTCTTACTTTCTGGGATCTAACCAGATCAGGTTAGCCTGGCCCATCCAGGTCAGGGTAGACAAAAAGAGACAATTTGCTACTCTCTGCCTCTGTGTCGTGATCCTGGCCTTCCGTGGTGGACTCCCACTCAAGTAATAATCAAGGCCAACCTGGCTTAGCTTCTGGGATCTAAGGAGATGAGGTTCGCCTGGACCAGGGGTAGTCAAACTGCGGCCCTCCAGATGTCCATGGACTACCATTCCCAGAAGCCCCTGCCAGCGAATGCTGGCAGGGGCTTCTGGGAATGGTAGTCCATGGACATCTGGAGGGCCGCAGTTTGACTACCCCTAGCCTGGACCATCCAGCTTGACAACATGCCCCACATATTCATGGTGTTATCGATGGAGTGAGAGGTGACGAATTCCTTTAGCCTTTGCTCAGTTAGTAGAAACTGAATAAGACTTTGTCTTCCAGATTTTTTTTTTTAATCAGAAGGCCTACTTTGCAAGAGAGTATATACTTGGCTGTCTTTTGGAAGGCTGTATTAGATAATCTTGCAAGAAGGAGGATCCATCCCTATAGCCAACGTTGATGTTATTGGTTGTGTCGAACTGAAGGAAGAAGTTGCAATTGTTCATGTAAACCATCAGAGGCTGGGCAGGAGGGGGAGATAATGGAAGTAGCTTTTCAGACCCTGTCACCATCTTTTTTGGGGGGGGGGAATGGATAGCTGCTGGGTGGTCCTGTGAGATGTCCAAGGGGGGGGGATGGAGACCCCAGATTATTGGCTTGACCCGTAAGGGCATCACCTTTCCCCGCCTCCAATAGGAAGTTAATCATAGAATCCTAGAGTTGGAAGGGGCCATACAGGCCATCTAGTCCAACCCCCTGCTCAACGCAGGATCAGCCCTAAGCATCCTAAAGCATGTAATCTCATGTAATTGTCTTGTTCTTGGCACAGGTACTTTTGGAATCCACCCCACCTGTGTCATTTTTATTCTTCTGCAGTTGAATGAAAATCATAACATGTTTTCCAGCCTAGTGGTCATTCTAGTTGGGTATTGCACACCAGGCAAGCAACCCTAAAAATTCCAGGCGAGGACCTGGGCCATCCTTATCACTCACAGAACAACAAGAGGCAAATCTTCTCTTTTTTCACAGTAGAATGAAAAGGTACAGGGTAGCGGCGGAATATAACACTGCAGACTAGGGTTGGTGCGCCTCGGCCACTTCAGCAATTGCGGAAGCCCGTGGCAGCCACCACGGTGGCCGCCTCGGGCTTCCGCAATCGCCGAAGTAGCAGAGGCACGCCAAAGCGACCCAACCCTAGTGCAGACCAAAGAATTGCTGAGGCTTCCAGTACCCCATTTCCGTGACCCCAAAGAGCACTGGCATTCCTTGCGGGCCCTGTGGTTTCCCGCTCGCCATCTCCCACAAGGAAAATAAAACCTGCCTTCTACTTTCCAAAAGTCAAATCAACCCCCAGAATACACCCCCTTATGCTTGTGGCTTAGAATCATAGAATCAATTCATAATTAAAACCAGCCCCCCCCCCCAACCCAAGTTTCATCACATGTGAGAACAGGCAATGAGAATTTCAACCGAGGAGCACTTTTAGGAGCTGGCTTTTTATGGTGCCGGAGGATTTAAGGGAGCACAGTGGGAAACTCAGCAGACGACGCGTCGAAATCCAGCGCGCCAGCGATCCAGGCCTATTACTGCCAAATTAGCTGCATTTCGAACATCTGTTTAAAACTTTGGGACGACACCAAGTGAAATAAAGCCGTTCACGCACGGCAGCAAGTGCTTTGGAAATTCAGGGGGAGCTGGGACGATTAGCCGTAAAGTTTGCCGAAATGCACAGTTCAACGGCACTAACTCCTGCGCGTTACCGCATTCGGTGGCGAGCAATGAGGCACCAACTCCTCCAATGGGAAAGTAAAGAGCAGCGGCTGGAACTGCCTTGCACAAACCTTTGTGATGCAATGGTGGGCGGGCTCAGAATAGAATCATAGAGTCATAGAGTTGGGAGGGACCTCCAGGGTCATCTAGTCCAACCCCCTGCACTATGCAGGACACTCACATCCCAATCGCTCATCCACTGTCACCTGCCACCCCCTTGAGCCTTCCCAGAATCAGCCTCTCCGTCAGATGGCTCTCCAGCCTCTGATTAAAAATCTCCAAAGATGGAGAACCCACCACCTCCCGAGGAGGCCTGTTCCATTGAGAAACCGCTCTGAATGTAAGGAACTTCTTCCTGATGTTTAGACGGAATTTCTTTTGAATTAATTTCATCCCATTGGTTCTTGTCCGTCCCTCTGGGGCAAGAGAGAACAACTCTGCTCCATCCTCTACATCAGTGGTCCCCAACCCCCGGTCCAGGGACTGGTACCGGTCTGTGAGTCAGTCGGCACTGGGCCGTGGCTACTCCTCCCCGGCACTGCTGCCTCGAGAGCACCCTGCCACTCTGCTGCTGGCTCACCTATGGTGCTCTCCAGCAGCCGCCATGGCTAGAGCTCCCCCTCGGCGTGGCACTGCACAGTGGGCGACGGGAAGTCAGGGGCACCGATGGGAAAGCAAGTGAAGCAGGGCCTTAGGCGGCGATGTTCCTCGGCAAAAAACTACCCCCCCCCCCCAGGCCTCAGTAAAATTGTCAAGCGTTGACCAGTCCCCGGTGATAAAAAGGTTGGGGACCACTGCTCTACATGGCAGCCTTTCAAATACTTGAATAAAACTGGCATAGCCCTTAACTGGTTAAAGCCATCCCATGTGGACACATGGTGAAATCCTATAGATACGCACACAGAAATGTAGAAAAGGGTTAAATCCTACAGGTCCATTTCACTTCTAGGGGTACATACTCCCAATCCGGCACAGGTAGCTTCATTAGCCTCTATTCATTTTTGTGTTAAGAGTCGTTTAGTGAATGAGCAGCGGAATCAGTCTCCTAAGGGAGGTGGTGCGCTCCCCTCCCTCTTGCTAGGGACACTTTAGGCTGATCTTGCATTAGGCAGGAGGTTGGATAAGATGGCCTGTATTGCAGTAGCAAAACACAATTCAAGTCCGGTAACACTTCAAAGACCAAATATCTCACCTTTCCTTGTAGTTCAAGGTGGCTTACAATAATAGTTAAAAACATTAGGGCAGTCTGAAAATTGAATGAATGAATGAATGAATGAATGAATGAATGAATGAATGAATGAATGAATGAATGAATGAATGAATGAATGAATGAATGAATGAATGAATGAATGAATATTTTCAGTTAACACCAAAAATGAAATAGCAAACCCCAAATTCCCACCTCCTTAAAAGATGCCTGGCAATCCAATCTCCCTCAAAACTCCTACTTTTGGGATTTGCTAGCAGTGCCTCCTGAGATCCCCAGGGAGGAGGCCTGCTTGCATCTTCAGCGATCTCCTTTCACAGAGCTGGGGCCACAATGGAAAAAGCCCAGGCACCGCTAGATGCCAGATGGCATCTAGATGCCGTGTGTGTGTGTGTGTGTGTGTGTGTGTGTGTGTGTGTATGTGGTGGAGGATTGCCAACAGATGGCTGCCTGACAACAAAAGTGAGTTTTGACTCACAAAAGCTTATACTTTGTTGGTCTCCAAGGTGCTACTGGCCTCAAATTTTGTTCAACCCCCCACCACCACCCCCTACAAGAGGCCTTCCCTTCTTAATGCGAGGGACTCTTTGTGGAATTCAGCCCAATAAACTGGCTATTCAAGACATTCCATCTGGACAAACCCACCAAGCTCATGCCAAGAGGCCCTTCAGCCCATTCAGAATCTGCAGCAAAGGGACGCCAACCCCTCCCATCCCACAACCGACACACAAGGTCTCTGAACCGCTAGCAGATTCGCACAGTTAAGAGAAATAAAGATCACTCACAGCAGAACAAGTGGAGCACAGATAATGTACGTACACAAGGAGAAAGGTTTTAGATTCATCCTTAAAACCGTAAATACCTCTCCCCACCAAGCCGTACATTCTGTTTAGATAAACAACCAATTTTCGCAGTGGTATTTAACTTTTATGGGGCTTTCAAATGCTCTGAATAGGAAATATATTCCAGTCAGGAGCCGGCTGTCGCCTTTACACCTTTGCAAAACGTTTTACCCGCGCACGACGACGCACACAGTTCCAACAACCCCGCAAACTGGCCCTTTCTCTCTCGTATTTCCATTTCAGATTTGTCAAAGGGCATCCAGAGTCCCACCAGGAGAATAAACAAGTGCTTCTAAAGACGCACCCACTGCAAAAAAAAATGCGATGAAGCTCATTTGATGGCCAATGGAGACTCAGATACACACTGAGGATAATACAAAGGTAGCTTCCTCATCAATTTTTGCAAAGGCGTAAACCAGAGGTAGTCAAACAGCGGCCCTCCAGATGTCCATGGACTACAAATCCCATGAGCTCATGGGAATTGTAGTCCATGGACATCTGGAGGGCCGCAGTTTGACTACCCCTGGCGTAAACAGCAAAAGCCAAGAGAACCCAGCCTGTTCTCAGCCATCTCTCTGTACTCTTCACGGCTGTAGCACACCAGGGAATTGCTGCTCTTTACATCCAACAAGAGGTCTTTAGATGCCACCTCAATAGACTCATCCATCTGAGAGGACACACACAGAAAACTGAATGATACTGAATCAGACCGCCGGTCCTTGAAGTTTAGGAGAGAGGCTGTGGCTCAGAGAACATCTGCCTGGCATGCAGAAGGTCCCTGGTTTATATCCCTGGTTTCTCCAATTAATAGGATCTAGCAGTAGGCTGATCTGAACAACCTCCTGAGACCCTGGAGAGCCACTGCCAGTCGGAGCAGACAATACTAGCTGAGTCGGACTGATAGGCAGCTTCAGGTGTGCAGTATTGTCTACTCAGACTGGAAGCAGCTCTTCAGGGTCACAGGGTCTTTCCCAACACCTCCTGCTAGATCCTTTAACTGGAGATGCCGGGGATGGAACCTGGGACCTTCTGCGTGCCAAGCAGAAGTTCATCCAACGGGCAATTTTCAAGTGAAGTTTCCCAACCTGCTTAACATGCACGAAGTGGTGGGAGAAATGAACCATGGAACTAGTCTTTTGCATTTGAGGAGTCAGGTGAGATTCAGTTTCCCAATTTCCATCCCATATTTTTTCCCATCCCTGTTAACCATTCACAGGCAGAGTTTCTATTGCGGCCTTCCAGCTTCTGGTTTGCTTGTAGAACAAATTAAATGCAGTTTATTGTCTAGCCAGGAGCCTACAACAACACTTTTACAAAGTCGTCTCCTTAATATAGCGGTAGACGTCATCCAGAAAACAGGAGCCATCGAAACCTGCAAATGAAAAAGCAGCCGGCTTCTTTTAAGAAATACACTTGAGCCAATCTTCTACCTTGATGTATTTGGGGGGGGGGATGACATTAAATGCAGGGGAAGATCTCACAGAAGTACAGCACAACCTTCCCTCGAAAACAAGGTTTGCGTGAATCAGGTCAGGAATAAAACACACTCTTTGAACAGATGAAATCGCCGTATACGGAATCTGACCCTTGGCCCATCTGTATTGCCTGCTCAGACTGGCAGCCGCTCTCCAGGGTCTCACCTGAGGCCTTTCCTATCCCCTCCTGCCTGGTCCCTTTAACTGGCGATACCGGGGATTGAACCTAGGACCTTCTGCAGGCCAAGCAGATGCTCTAGTGCAGGGGTAGTCAGACTGTGGTCCTCCAGATGTCCATGGACTAGAATTCCCATGAGCAAATGCTGGCAGGGGCTCATGGGAATTCTTGTCCATGGACATCTGGAGGACCACAGGTTGACTACCCCTGCTCTACTGAGCCACAGCCCCTCCCCTGCTGCAGGGTTAAAAAACCTAAGCCCGTTTTAGTATCATTACTTGTATCTCTGCCTTTCCCACAAGCATGGAAGAGGTACCACTGCTAAAAATGTTCTCTTTGAAGGCTCTGGATCTCAGCCTAAATTTGGCTGTTGCTCACAATTCAGCAGCATCTATAGCCACAGCGACAATGACTAACCCTCCCTTGGCACTCTTGAAAGACCTTGGACCAGGCAAGCAGGTCAACAGAGGGTGCTGAAACGGTCTGCTTCTCCTGACCAAGGGCCCGACTGCTTACCTTGGAAGGCAGGCAGGACAGATGGCCACGGACTTGCTTTCCCCTACAGCAATGCCCCTCCCAGAGACCTACGCAGGTAAACTCCCAAGTTCTCACCCACCCTGGTCACTAGGATAAAATATCTGCTTTGCGCCAGGATAACCTGAGACCTGTGCTCAGCAGGCAGATAATCACACATGCACCAAGACTATTATTATTATTATTATTATTATTATTATTATTATTATTATTATTATTATTATTATTATTAGATTTATTTCCCGCCTCTCCCGATAGGCTCGAGGCGGGTCACAACAACTAATCCCATTAAAATTCCCATTAAAACATCACTCTACTAACATGGCGGCTAAAAATCCCATCCCTCCCCCAATTATTAAGAGGTGAAGAGGAAAGGATAGGGGAGTAGCGTACACTCCAACTCCTAGGGGGGGAGCGATGTCCCTGATTTGCTGACCCCAGCCTCAACCATAGACCTGGTGGAAGAGCTCTGTTTTACAGGCCCTGCGGAAAGCTGACAAATCCTGCAGGGCCCGCAGATCACCCGGGAGCTCATTCCACCAGGTAGGGGCCAGGACTGAAAAGGCCCTGGCCCTGGTTGAGGCCAGGCGCGCTTCCTTCGGGCCGGGGACGACCAACAGGTTCTCACCCGCAGAGCGTAAGGCCCTGCGGGGGGCATAGAGCGGTAGGCGGTCCCTCAGGTATGTGGGTCCCAACCTGCGTATGGCCTTGAAGGTTAAAACCAAAACCTTGAACCGGATCCGGGCAGCAATTGGCAGCCAATGCAGCTGCCTCAGCACCGGCTGGATGTGGGCCCTCCAAGATGTTCCAGTGAGGACCCTGGCAGCTGCATTTTGTACCAGCTGTAGTTTCTGGATCAGGGACAAGGGTAGGCCTGCATAGAGCGAGTTACAGAAATCTATTCTGGAGGTGACTGTCGCATGGATCACTGTGGCCAAGTGGTCAGGGGACAGGTAGGGCGCTAGTAGCCGGGCCTGGCGAAGGTAGAAAAATGCCTGGCCCGCTACTCTCTTGACCTGAGCCTCCATAGTCAGGGAGGCATCAATGGTCACACCCAAATTCCTAGTTTGGGGCACGATGGTAAGTTGCACCCCTGCTAGGGTGGGTAAACGCGCTATCTGACTAGCAAAACCTAAGCACTTCCGGAGTTCTACAACCAATATTTCATTGACTTTAACGTTTATTTTTTAAAAATGCATTGAATTCTATTTGGAAAGATCTCTGTTTAATAAGCTGGATTCTGGTTTCAACTCCTACAAGCTTGCATCAGCATTCTACGCAGCACACAACCAGAATCTGGATTTGGACAGTCAGGCCAGAGATGAGAAGGCCTGGCTGGGGGAAGGGGGAGTGCAGAAAAACACAGGATATTCCCTTCCCTCCACAATAAGGACTTGCTTTTTCTTTTTTTTCAATTAAAAGAGCAAAAGGTTAGAATAGCACTGAAACATTTTCTGTTGTGGGATGGCTGAGACGCCTTTTACAGCTATCTAAAACGGCCATTCTCAACCTTTTTTGGGCCCTGGACCTTTTAGGAGCTCCTTTCAGATTCTGGGGCCCCTGCAGTAAAAGGCCTCAGCTAAGAGTGAACTATACTTGATGTCTCATGTCAGATTTCCAGAACATTCACCTAGGAGAAGCATGTGCAATTTTTTTTTCTTAAATGCATTCATTCAAACACACACAAAGGGACAGATTATATGATTTCTTTTACTCTCCCTTGACTATCGAACTTTCTAGCAACTAATGAGACTGTACATGACCAAAAAAAATATGTTATTGGTTCAGTTACCAGGGCCCCACATAAACCCTTGGAGCTCCCTTTCTCACACTTTTCAGTCTGTGGCCCCCTTCATGTGTGCCAGGGCTTCCCAGAGGGACATGTGGCCCCAGCTGAGAAAGGCTGATCTAAAGGCACTGGCCTAATGATGCAGTTCCTAGCTTCACTTATAGTGTGCTTTTCTCACCGAGACTCAAGGCTGATGAACATTTTAATGGGTGTGAGGAAATGAGCTCTAACTCACAAACGTTTCTGCTGGGATAAATTGCGTTAGTTTTTAAGAGGCTGGATGACTCCCATTTTATTTTCAAAACAAGGTATGACTCACTAAACATGTGAACCTATGAAGATTTTTATAGAAAACCATCTATGACTACCGATAATGGTCATTCTGTTGTATTTTGTGGACGTAAGACATTTTCAAGGGCACAGTTATTGTCTAAATGTGAATAATTTTGTCCTAGAAGAAGAATTGGTTCTTATATGCAACTTTTCTCTACCCAAAGGAGTCTCAAAGCGGCCTCCAATCCCCTTCCCTCTCTTCTCCCCACAACACTGTGAGGGAGATGGGGCTGAGAGAGCCCTGAGATTACAGGAGAAGGAGAAGGAGAAGGAGAAGGAGAAGGAGAAGGAGAAGGAGAAGGAGAAGGAGAAGGAGAAGGAGAAGGAGAGTTGGTTCTTATATGCCACTTTTCTTTACCCGAAGGAGCCTCGAAGAGGCTTACAATCCCCTTCCCTTTAGTCGCCCCACAACAGACACCCTGTGAGGTGGGTGAAGCTGAGAGAGCCCTGATTTCACTGTTCCGTCAGAACAGTCCTAGAATTATGGCTTCCCTGACCAGGATGGTTAGCCCAATCTTGTCTAAGCTCGGAACCCAGATTCCTATTTGGATGGGAGACCGCGAATTAAGTTCAGGGTTGCTACGAAGAGGCAGGCAATGGCCAACCACCTCTATGTATCTCTTCCCTGAAAACCCTATAGGCGCTCCAAAAGTCAGTTGTGACAATGCAAAAAGGGATGCTATGTGTAGTATGATAATTAACAAAGGAAAGTGTATTATTCTCAATGCTGGTTCCATCCTACACAACTAGCCTTTTGAACCTTTTGATGTTGGAGGAACCCCTGAAATAAATTTTCAAGCTTCAAGGACCCCCCAGAAGTGAGGTCAGGTGGCCACACCTCAATGTCACACCCTCAGGAAGTGACATGTCACCCTCAGGCAGTCTCTCTTCAGTTTCAGATTTTTTTTTTTAATTCTTACTTCATATAAGTCCCAACGTGTTTCGCCTGCTGGCTTTATCAAGGGACAAATTATTAGTGTTTCAGACAAACTTCATATAAAGAAATACTTGTCTCTTGGACAGAGTATAAGGTCATATTAACCGCAGCTACTCCTAGCCGTTAGCTAGGGACTTATATGAAGTAAGAATGAAAAAACATCTGAAACTGAAGACAGACGACTCTATTTGGATTTATTGTTGCCATCTTGGTGTCCCCGTGCATCTGTACTATTTCATATTTGTTTTTTCACTGGAACCTGCCCCTCCCAGTTCATTCATTTTTACCCTCAGGCAGTGACAGCCACACCCTTGGCTGTCCTTCTGCTCCCTCTCACACAATTTTACTACTACTACTACTACTACTACTACTACTACTACTACTACTACTACTACTACTACTACTACTACTACTACTACTACGGCAGCTCTGCCTCACGTTGGCTTGAAATAATGGCGGAAGCCAAGAAGACATTCCTAGCCAACCATACCATAATGCTAACAACTTTCCCCACTTTGATTTTGACTCCCATGGCCTCCCCACCGAGCCCTTTGCGCAGGGGCAGCCAGGTGCCTAGCTTGTGGCCAAGTCCCTTAAGGTAGAAGGGGAAAAGCCACGGACCCCGTCTGGAGCTTCCACAGACCCCTGGTTGGGAATCCCTGCAACAGAATCCTAGAGCTGGGAAGGGGCCTCCACAGTCATCTAGTCTAACCCCCTGCACAATGCAGGAGACTCACAACTACCTGCCCATCCACACTGACCTCAATTCCTTGCCCATATGACAGTATGACATTGTTTCGATCCAGATGCTCTTGTTCACGACAGCTAGTTTCATGTCCAGGAGCCTCTTGGAGACCAACAAAATTTGGGGGTTATAAGCATTAAAGAAGCAAAGCCCTCTGGGATCTGGGCCATGACAGATGTCAAGTGTTGGCGCAAACAGGAACTCACAAAGCTGCCTTATACTGCATCAAACTGTCTATCCATTAAGGTCAGTATTGTCTACTCAGACTGGCGGGAGCTCTCCAGGGTCTCAAGAGAAGGTCCTTCATATCACCTCCTTGATCCTGTTCAGGTGGAGGTGCCGGGGATTGAACCTGGGACCCTCGGCATGTCAAGCAGATGCTCTACCACTGAGCTACAGGCCTTTCGCTCCATTAGCTAATTACATCGTCCCTGGATTCATGTAGCAGATAGTCAGAGGTCTGAGAGGGGGCAGGCTTCGAGGATGGGAGGGTTTTTGTAACAGAACGTTTTACTGAGTTATTGTATTGCGCTTTAAATGGATGTTGTTAGCTGCCGCTAGGTAGCTGGCTAGGGGCTAGAAATCAAATTAATAAATTTTAAAAATACAAAAGAAGCCTAATCCATACTGCTAAAGAAAATCTCCACTCACAGAAAAGGGTTGTGCAGAAATTATCTTCCAGACATGCTAGCTTTCTACGTACAGGCATTACTTCCTTCCTTCCTTCCTTCCTTCCTTCCTTCCTTCCTTCCTTCCTTCCTTCCTTCCTTCCTTCCTTCCTTCCTTCCTTCCTTCCTTCCTTCCTTCCTTCCTTCCTTCCTTCGCCCTGAGTCCTATTCTCCTTCCTTCCTTCCTTCCTTCCTTCCTTCCTTCCTTCCTTCCTTCCTTCCTTCCTTCCTTCCTTCCTTCCTTCCTTCCTTCCCTCCCTCCCTCCCTCCCTCCCTCCCTCCCTTCCCTCCCTCCCTCCCTCGCATCCGCCAGTGTTATTGTGTTTGGAGCACTCCACTCTGAAAATCCTTGCCTGAAGTGGTACAGTCCAAACATAGACGTCCTGCTTCGTTTGCAGTCAGGGGTTCAGGTCACTGCACATTACAAGAAAGGTAGAAATTAGTCAGGGCTCAGAAAATGGAGCCATCGATTCAGAGGTCAGGAGAAAGGGTTAGAAAAGGGAAGTTTCGAGCCATCAGACCAGGTCTTTATAAGGGAAAATGGTAAATTACCACTACTGAAGACAAATGCCAGTCTCCGACACAATCCACGTGCCAAAAAAGCGATGCAAAATTTGCAACCTGTGATATTGCTGAGGTTAGATGGGGAAAGTTAACCTGCCCTCTAAAAGAGCCATTTCCCTCTCCGAGCTGAAGCTATCTGCAGAGAGCTGGAACTACCGTCTCGCAGTTAACAGTCTTGATCAAAACTAGCCTTACTTTTAAAGCCGTGGAATTCTCTGAGCTTTATGGAAACAGAAATTAGAAGCCATTTAATTTAAAACTATTCCTGCCAGACCAGAAATGATGGCCCCCAGAATCTGTACATGATGAAGCTGCAGAAAATCCGACGCCGCAGCAGGACAGCCGATGTTTCTATTAAAGTCTGAGAACAAAGAGCTCTCCAAGACAGAAATTGTGTGTGTGTGTGTGTGTGTGTGAGCATGGCACTAGTTGGAAAGACCGCCCCTGCCTGATGCGGGTTCCCACAAAGTTTTCAAGAGGTATGCTCATGATTTAATCCAGGGGTAGTCAAACTGCGGCCCTCCAGATGTCCATGGACTACAATTCCCATGAGCCCCCTGCCAGCATTCGCTGGCAGGGGGCTCATGGGAATTGTAGTCCATGGACATCTGGAGGGCCGCAGTTTGACTACCCCTGAAATTTTAATCTATCAAGATTGAGAACAGAAAGGCAGCAAGAGAAGGATCCAATTAGGCAACACCCATGTCCATGTGCTACTGCATAGGAAACACAGTAGGGAGCCATGAGAGTAGCAGGGGCCTTTCTCAACTGTGGGGGGCCAACAAACGGAACGTCTTTCTGCCAGGTGGGGAAACAGATCTTGGAAACGCTCATTCCTGCCCACGTGGGAGTGAGAAAATGGAGCAGCTATTTGGACTTGCCTGCCCAGCAGGGCTTCTCTGCCTGCCCTCCCTTAGAATCATAGAATCATAGAGTTGGAAGGGGCCACGCAGGCCATCTAGTCCAACCCCCTGCTCAACACAGGATCAGCCCTAAGCATCCTAAAGCATCCAAGAAAAGTGTGTATCCAACCTTTGCTTGAAGGCTGCCAGTGAGGGGGAGCTCACCACCTCCTTAGGCAGCCTATTCCACTGCTGAACTACTCTGACTGTGAACATTTTTTTCCTGATATCTAGCCTATATCTAGCCTATATCGTTGTACTTGAAGTTTAAACCCATTACTGTGTGTCCTCTCCTCTGCAGCCAATGGGAACAGCATCCTGCCCTCCTCCAAGTGACAACCTTTCAAATACTTAAAGGGGGCTATCATGTCCCCTCTCAACCTCCTTTTCTCCAGGCTGAACATTCCCAAGTCCCTCAACCTATCTTCATAGGGCTTGGTCCCTTGGCTCCAGATCATCCTCGTCACTCTCCTCTGTACCCTTTCAATTTTATCTACGTCCTTCTTGAAGTGAGGCCTCCAGAACTGCACCCAGGACTCCAGGTGTGGTCTGACCACTGCCGTATACAAAGGGACTATGACATCTTGTGATTTTGATGTGATGTCCCTGTAGATACAGCCCAAAATGGCATTCACCCTTATACTATTGTTCTTCAGATCGCTAATTATTAGGACACGTTTCAAAATGGGGGTCCTTGAGCTCAGGCACCCTCTTTGGTCCATGTTTTCGCTCTCTCCCTCTTTCACAGTCACTATCGAGGGGCTCAAAGCAATTGGTTGATCGCTGCCCCCTCCTGCTTCTGCTCTTGCTGCACATGGGATGAACAGGGGCTTAAATGTGGGCCAAAGAGATCAGACTACCCGAAGGAGGTTAATATGAAAATTAAGAGCCCGCACGGAATACGTAAACACAACGGACTAAGTAAAGACAAGAAGAAAGGTGAATAAGTCACAATCCTCTAACATTACGGATGGTAATTTGTGGTAAGGGGTATAATTCTTGGGATATCAAGCCATTAGAAACCATCCATTATCTTGACATCAGCATTCAGAGGCCATCCTTTGAGTTCAGTGTCAAGCACTCAGGTTACTTCTTGGAGTTAAGACAGAGTCTAGGTGCAAGAATGCCCAAGAGCTAAAGGCACTTCCTTGGTATGGTCGAGGGTTTTCTTATCTCAGCCTTGGTTCCTACTACAGCAGACCCTCTTAAGAGCCAGTTTGGTGTAGTGGTTAGGAGTGCAGACTTCTAATCTGGCATGCCGGGTTCAATTCTGCGCTCCCCCACATGCAACCAGCTGGGTGACCTTGGGCTCACCACGGCACTGATAAAACTGTTCTGACCGAGCAGTGATATCAAAGCTCTCTCAGTCTCACCCACCCAACAGGATGTCTGTTGTGGGGAGAGGAATGGGAAGGCGAATGTAAGCCGCTTTGAGCCTCCTTCGGGTAGGGAAAAGCGGCATATAAGAACCAACTCCTCTTCTTCTTAACTTTCAATCTGTGCCCACTCCATCCTATGTCTCTCTTGGGGTCATGGTTCTAATTTGGCGAGCCGGGTTCGATTCCCTGCAGCCAGCTGGGTGACCTTGGGCTCGCCACGGCACTGATGAAGCTGTTTTGACTGAGCAGGACTATCAGGGCTTTCTCAGCCTCACCTCCCTCACAGGGTGTCTGCTGTGGGGAGAGGAAGGGAAGGCAACTGTAAGCCACTTTGAGCCTCCTTTGGGTAGAGAAAAGTGGCATCTAAGAACCAACTCTCCTCCTTCTTCTTCTCTGAAGTTCTATCGCTTAGGTGTGACCATCACTTTAGGTGGAACTGCCTACTGCCCTCCAAATTGGAGTCCTCTACATTTCTATAGCATGGAACGGCTCTGTACTTGGGAGCAGATCCATCCTCATTCCCCCTTCTTTCCCACCAACGGCCAGCCAGCTTTGAGCAAAATGCAGACTCAGGTATTGGGACTGTGAAACCCTGTGGTTTCTTGAAAGCCATGGAAAGGTTTCCCAAGCCAGTGGGAGTTAATTCATTTCTAATATTTTTTAAAATTTGTTAAACATTTATTGGGTGATACGACCATATATAGTCATGCCGACCCACCCCCGTCAAAAAATGGCCAGTGATAGGCGTGGAAGGGATGGGCATGGGAGGGGCCCCAGGTGGGCATGTCCACAGCAATGCTTCTTAGCCATATTCTGCATGATCGCACAATTTCTGGGGTTTCTCGAAGCCTGAAGAATGTTTCTCAGTGGTAAAAAAAAGTTGAGAAAGGCTGCTTTAATCCCTAACAGACGTTTCGGCAAGCTCCTCTGTCCTTGAAGGACAAGCTACACCAGCCAAGACACGGCTAAAACTGCAGGGCCTCACCCAGTTCTCCTCTGCATCTGGTCACGCTAGAGAAGCAAAAAAGGACACATGCAGGAAGAAATTCTCACTGGGATTAAGGTTACTGGGAGACACCTGGGAACTAATTACTCTTCCTCCTCCTCCTCCTCCTCTTCCGGCTTCCAATGCATCTCAGTCACTGGGCTCTGCATTTTCTTGGGAGAGGCCATCCTCAGATGGCCTGTATGGCCCCTTCCAACTCTATGATTCTATGATTCTTTGATCCTGCATTGAGCAGGGGGTTGGACTAGATGGCCTGTATGGCCCCTTCCAACTCTATGATTCTAAAGAATGTCTCGTGGCAACTTCTCTCTGGCCCTCTCTCCATCGAAGGGACCTTGATTTGTTTCCCCACTTCCAAGAGATGCTCGGCCTGCTGACCTCTGTTCACGGCACCTTGCTTTATACCCTCCATCCCCAAATAACCATAAAGGCAAAATAATTCTCCCTGGGCTCTTCCCGGCATAAGGACTGAGCTTTGCGTCTGGCTCTCCTTCAAGGGAGCGTGAGGTGTTAGAACACTTCAGAGAGCCCACAGCCGAGGTCGGGACCCATATTTTTGCTTCTCCCGGTTATCTGGAGTGACACAAACTAGCTCTGAAAAGTGCCAAGAGCCGAATTTTTTTTTTTAATTTCCTTTGCCGTTTGGGGAGGGGGCTGGAGGGGGGTGGGGGAGGCAAAGCATCTCTGATTTGTATATTAAAGCGCAAACATCTGCCCCACTGATGATATTCAAGGGAAGCACATTAGCATAAAATTTAACGATGTCAAATAAGTGGATGTGAAATAGGGACTGCGCAAAGCCACTATTTCGAAGCTTGACAGAAACATCACTGTTTAGAAATGCAAATGAAACCATTATGTTCAATAATTATATGAAAATATGAACAGTTCAGCATGTTTTCCAGCCCTGATGGCGGTTAATGGGATGTACGCTTATGTAAATAACTACTATTAAAGCTAATGCTGAAAAAAACTAATAAATTCACACTAAAGCAACTGATTTAGGAGGCTTTTAAAACCCCAGCAGTGCTCACTTATTAGGAAGAAGTGCATTCTTATGTTTAGAACTCATCACTGTTCCAAGTCGCCACAACTCCATCAATTACCCGGCATTAATGAAAATGGGACACATACAAAAAAAAAATTATTGCCTCTCAGCAGTTTTCCTTAAAGACAAAATATAGAGGTATTACTGCCAGGGGGCCCGGGGGGGAACTGATCGGCAGCATAATCTTTATGGCTACAACCGCGCTTCCTGCATTGCAACCCGGGAGTATTCCGCCCGTCCCCCAAAAGGAAAGGTTAACCTTTCTGCAGAACTTGCCATGCGCCTGCAACGCGAGCGGCCGCTACGAGCCCCCCCCTCCCATCCCCGGTGTGGCTCATGTTGTTCTGATGTTAAATTGGAAAGGTATAAAGTGCCAGTGCAGTGAGGTAGCCGGAGGGGACTCGGCCCAGGTTGCTGAAGTTGACCTACGCCAGCCTTTCTCAACTCTTCTACCGCCGAGAAACCCCTGAAATATTCTTCAGAAAACCCCAGAAGTGGCAGGATCGTGCAGAATATGGTGGGGAAGCTTAGCTGTGGACACGCCCACCCGGGGCTCCTCCCCTTCCCACCCAGGGTAGGCCCGTCATTGGCCATATGAGTTGGGGGGTGGGTTTGATATTACTATATTTGGTCATGTCACATGATAAATGCTTTTTACAAAACAAATTTTAAAAATATATATTAAAAATTAATTCTGCCCATTCAAGAAACCCTTCCAGGGACATCGTGATGACTGGATCCCCTTTCTTCGTGAATCTTTCGTCTTCCTGTTTTGGGAGAGAGAACAAAAACGCAACATCGGCTGAGCCCACAAACAGCCCACACAAGTGGAAGACTCCGCCATGTTTTCAAATTCTTCCTGAATGAGTTGCCAAGAGACTCTCTTTTACTACTTACTTACTACTACTACTACTACTACTACTACTACTACTACTACTTGAATTTATTACCTGCCATTCTCGGCAAAGCCGGCTTGTAGCGGGTTACAAGATAAAATAAGTAGAATACAAATCCCCTTAAAAAAACCACCAAAACACAACAATTAACACAATACAAAATCATCAAGAGCACGATGGCGGACCCCCCCCCCACCTACCCCCACTGGGAACCAGGGAGAACTGCTGGCCCCCACTGTTAGAATATGGTGCAATACCTTCCCTCCATTGGGGGTGGGGGGTGGGCACAGATCCCCAACTTGAAAACAAGAGGAACTGGAGCACTGTCAGAATTTCTCTCTTTTGACAAGAGCCGTTCTAAATATGTGTCTATTTAAGAGATCAGCCACCTTTCAACTTTGTGAAGTCTGTTAGAAAAGGAAATACTTCTTTACATAAAGGTAAAGGTATCCCCTGTGCAAGCACTGGATCATGACTGACCCTTGGGGTGACGCCCTCCAGCGTTTTCATGGCAGACTCAATACGGGGTGGTTTGCCATTCCCTCCCCCAGTCATTACCGTTTACCCCCCAGCAAGCTGGGTACTCATTTTACCGACCTCAGAAGGATGGAAGGCTGAGTCAACCTTGAGCTGGCTGCTGGGATCGAACTCCCAGCCTCATGGGCAGAGCTTTCAGACTGCATGTCTGCTGCTTTACCACTCTGCGCCACAAGAGGCTCTTACTTCTTTACATTAAAATGTGGAAATTACTGCCAGAAAGCATCACGATAGCCACAGGTACAAATAGCTTTAAAAGGGGACGGGACAGATTAATGGAGGATAAGCGTATCAGTGGCTACCAGCCTTGGTGAATAAAAGGGAACCTCCATGTTCAAAGGCAGTCACTGCCAGGAATCAACATCAGAAGGCCTCAGCATCTCTGCCCTGTTGTTGGCCCTCCAGGGGAACTGGGTGATTATTATGTAAGAAAGGATGCTGGACTGGATGGACCCTTGGTCTGATCCAGCAGGGCTCTTCTGATGTTCTTATGAAGGCCTCAGCCTCTGCCATGTTGTTGGCCCTCCAGAGGAATTGGCTGTCCCCTTTGTGAGACGGGAGGCTGGACTAGATGGACCCCTGGTCTGACCCTGCAGGGCTCTTCTGAGGTTCTTAGGAAGGCCTCGGCCTCTCTGCCCTGTTGCTAGACCTCCAGAGGAACTGGCTGGCCCCTGTGTGAGACAGGAAGCTGGACTAGATGGACCCCTGGTCTGACCCAGCAGGGCTCTTCTGAGGTTCTTAGGAAGGCCTCGGCCTCTCTGCCCTGTTGCTGGACCTCCAGAGGAATTGGCTGTCCCCTTTGTGAGACGGGAGGCTGGACTAGATGGACCCCTGGTATGACCCTGCAGGGCTCTTCTGAGGTTCTTAGGAAGGCCTCGGCCTCTCTGCCCTGTTGCTGGACCTCCAGAGGAATTGGCTGTCCCCTTTGTGAGACGGGAGGCTGGACCAGATGGACCCCTGGTCTGACCCAGCAGAGCTCTTCTGAGGTTCTTATCAGCTGTTCTCACAAAGCAGTCCTATCAGAGCTCTCTCAGCCCCACCTACTTCACAGGCTGTCTGTTGTGGGAAGAAGGGAAGGCGATTGTAAGCTGCTTTGAGATGCCTTCAGGTACTTAAAAGCAGGATACAAAAAAAAAAAACGCCCTTCTTCTTCTCTTCTGACTTCTGACTTACGAACTGACGTTCTGCAAAACGTCCTCTCCTTGGACGCCATTCTTGCGCCCTGCAAACTGAAGCCTGCAGCTTCTTTTATTGAGTCAATGCATTGCAAGGCACCTTAACTATGTACGTTTTTAATTAATTATAAAACAGCACTGAGTACAATGCATATATATTTTTAAAGGCACTCCGATCTGGTTAAAATTAATAGGATGTGTGCTTGTAGAACAGTGCAGTTCCCTTCAAACCGGCCTTTGGCTTTCTGAGCCGTTCCCTCTGGGCTAAGAAGACAGAGATCTGGTCATGATGCCCGCACAACCTGGGGCACGCGGACAAAGCCATGCCCGAATTCGTTCAGACACCAAGACGGCGACAGGAGATCATTTGTTTCCCCATGGCGTGGCTGCAATCACGGTGAGGAATGGCTGGGCGAAGAAAGATACCAATCGCCTTCACCAAATAATTCATTTTACCTAGAAGAGGGGGGTGGGGGGGAGAGAGAAAGAGTAGGGGGGGGGGGAAACGCTCTATAATCACCGAACCTGTTTTACACGTGAAGGCCACTCTAAGGTTAAAAACAGTAAGACAAATTTGCGGCTGATTAATAATAAAGCCATTCGTTTTATTCTTCAAATCTAAAGTAATTACAAGCCAGACTATGGCAAATGGATTTTGCTGAAGCTATTATTACGTCAGGAAAACCCTTTAAAGAAGAACAGTCATTTAAAAGACTAAACTGAATAATGAGGTCTCCGGAACAACAATTATTATGAGATTGATTTATTGAAAGCGCATTTAATCATGCAAGAAAATGTTGAAAACTTTTGCAAAAACAGTTTCGGGGAAGCGGCCCCCCCCTCCCCCGCCAATGGCGGAGCGGGCCCGACGCACTCGTGACGGCCGCCGAGCCCCAAAAGGACAGGGGGGTTCATTTCGGAGGGAGCAAGAAAATAGATCCGTTCCTCTGAATCCGCATGGCTCGTCAATTTGCCACAGTGCGGGCGCAAGTCGCTAATGAGCTCATTAAGCGCTGGGGCCTCCATTTAGAAGACCTCCATCTTGGCTTCCCCCGGGGGGGGGGCGAGTGTCAAGAAGCAGGCCGTGACTCACAGCCTCCCCCCACCAACCCGCAGTGGGTGTGGATCGGCTCAGCCACACTACATGAGCCCCTTGAGCATTTCTCACAGGAGGGGTTCAGCCTGGCTCACCATAAGAATTTGCTTCATGCACCCTCTGAGTCACAGCTGGTGTGGTGTGGTGTGGTGGTGAAGAGTGGAACTCTCTGACCTGGAGAACCTGGTTAGTTTTTCCACTGGGGCGTGTCTAGAGGAGGGCAACAAAGAGGGTGAGGGGTTTGAAGACCAAGACGTAGGAGGAAAGGTTGGGGGAGCTTGGTCTGTGTAGCCTGGAGAGGAGACGACTGCGAGGGGATCTGATGACCATCTTAAGGGTGCCATATAGAGGACAGAGCAGAATTGTTCTCTCTTGACCCAGAGGGACAGACCAGAACGAATGGGATGAAATTAATTCAACAGAAATTCCACCTAAACATCCGGAAGAAGTTCCTGACAGTGAGAGCGGTTCCTCAGTGGAACAGGCTTCCTCAGGAGGTGGTGGATTCTCCATATTTGGACACTTTTAAGCAGAGGCTGGAGAGCCATCTGATGGAGAGGCTGATTCTGTGAAGGTTCAAGGGGGTGGCAGGTGACAGTGGATGAGCGATAGGGTAGTGAGTGTCCTGCACAGAGCAGGGGGTTGGACTAGATGACCCATGAGGTCCCTTTCCAACTGTATGATTCTGTGATTCCTCCTCCCCATGAATCCTGCTCAGGAGCCTTGGGTCAGTCACGGTTCTCTTCAAACTCTTGCAGCCCCACCTAGAAGAAAAGTTGGGCTTTATATCCCACTTTTCACCACCCACAGGAGCCTCAAAGCAGTTTACAATTGCCTGCCCTTCCTCTTTCACAACGCATACCCTGTTAGGTAGGTGAGGCTGAGAGAGCTCTGACAGACCTGCTTTGTGAGGACAGCTCTAAGCAGACTGTAACTGGCCCGACATCACCCAGCTGGCTACATGTGGAGAAGGAGCAGGGAATCAAACCTGGTTCTCCAGATGAGAGACTGCCACTCTTAACCATTACATCAAGATGGTTCTCAAAGGGTACCTGTTGTGAGGAGAGGAAGGGAAGGCGAATGTCAACTGCTTTGAAACTCCTTAGGGTTGAGAAAAGAAGAAAGTTGGGTTTTATATCCCACTTTCTACTACCCAAAGGAGTCTCAAAGCAGCTTACAACTGCCTTTCCTTCTTCTCCCCACAACGGACCGAAGCCTGGAAAGATAATACAGGGACCAAAACTTCCTCCTGCTCAAAGCAAAGGCATAAATTTTGCCATCTTGTCTCCTGAGGTTACAAGGGATGACAATGTGGCATGACATGAATCCCCGGTGAGATGCCTCTTTGGTCCAATCCATGCACACAAGAAACACTGGACAGGAGAGGCCGGGGCAGAAAGATGGTCACGCACAAAGCTGACTTACACCGAAGTAGAATCTTGGTCCATCTATGGCCTACCCAAACTGGCAGCAGCTGAAGCAGAAGTCTTGAACATCCCCTCCTGCCTGATCTTTTCAACTGGAGATGCCGGGGATTGAACCGGGGACCTTCTGCGTGCCAAGCAGAGGCTCTTACACTGACCTACAGCCCCTCCCCAAGAACAGCGCTGCAATTCCCCAAGCCGCAACCCCCTTGTAACCAGTCAAGGTGTTTAAATAAGCAACAGAGGTGCGGTGGGAAGGAGGGAGTGCATCAAGTTTAGCAAGGGGGCCCAAGTTCAAAGACTTTGCCAAGCATCCAACGGACCTATCAGCAGTCACCAGAAAACCGTCCTTTCTGGCATGTACATGGATGCAGGGGCTGCCTGAAAGCCGTCTTAACAGAACGAGGAATGACTGGAAGTTATGGGAATTTTAAAACCCCATCAGCAGCCGGCTGGCCAAAGGAGCTCCAAGGCAGGTGAGCGTGAGCCCTGCGGATGGACGGCGGAGCTCACAGGGGCCACGGCCTCGCCTGGGAATGGAAGTTGTGCAGCGTTACAATTCAGCGGCTCCCGGCGATCGCCCAACCCTTCTGTGCCGACAGCCGCTTTGAGGTTTAATCCCACTGAGCCGGCATTAGGGCAAAATGTCAGGCTTGGCGCAGGCCCGGCTAATCCCGGTTTCTGCCACCGATCCGCCTTTGTTCTCTGAGGCATCCAATTTCTCCAGGGCGGCTCGAGCCGGAGAATTAAGACCCCAAAAAGTCTTGCTTCAAAAGCGTTTCTCGCCTTTGATAAATTTAAACACTTAAGCATTATTTTAATGCGGGTCTCTCCTTGATGTTAGTTTAGGAGTTCATAAAATTTTCAAGACGTGTGTTATTTACCCCGTAGCCCTTGACTGTGTCGTCCACGTTTAACAAGTTCCTAAATACATATATTATTTAACTGATGCCGCCATTACGCTCGAGCGCATAAATATTCAGAGACTTTTTAATAAGCTCCGCTTTTATCCATTGGGCTGCTGGGAAACTTTGGCTAGTGGGAAGCCAAGATGCTCACCACGGGGACTGAACCTTCAAAGACCAGAGCAGAGCCGAACGGACCAGCCTCCCTTTCTGCTTCGCCTACACCGACTAAGTTTTTTTAAAGTTAAAGTTAGACTCTTCCAGCAAAGGAAACTGGGATGGCGAAGGGGCCAGAGGGAGAATCGCTCCGAACTTTGCAATAAGAACATGATGGTTAGACAAGGTCAAAATGGACACTGGCCAGAGTACTATGCCACTAGAAGGGGTGCAAGGTCGAAAGATGTGGCCACAGCTATGACACGGGATTCGGACAAGACTGAATGGCTCACATCGCCATCGTTTCATTACGATTTTCCAATTGCCGATATTTATTAATTACATTTCTGTGGCGCCCACCCTTGCGGCTCAGGGCAGTTCACAGATAATTCGGTTATATGTCTAATTTATTTATTTATTAGATTTATTCCTCGCCTCTCCCCAGAGGCCCGAGGTGAGTTACAGACATAAAACCCCAATAAAAATATACAATAAAACATATAAAATGTATCACATAAATCCCCAGACAAGAGAACAAGATGTGGTAAAAACTCAGGTCATATCTACTCTACACCCCTTGGTAACCCACTCGAGGAGGAGGGAGGACAGAGGGTGCCAGATGGAGTACGCTACTGCCGCTGAAATGGGGCATTTACTCCTTCACTTGTGGAATAATGCAGCCTACGTGGTGATTGCGTTATTGTTTTGATGGGGTTTGGCGTGTGTTTCGGATCTGGTTTTAATCGTTCTAATGATTTGGGGATGGCTTTAATGGGAGCTGGGGGGTAAATGGTAATGACTGGGGAAGGCACTGGCAAACCACCCCGTATTGAGTCTGCCATGAAAACGCTGGAGGGCATCACCCCAAAGGTCAGACATGACTCGGTGCTTGCACAGGGGAGACCTTTACCTTTTAAAATGGTTTTTAAGATCTGGATACACAAAGCTGCCTTTGGTCCCTCAAAGTCAGGATTGTCTATTCAGACTAGCAGTGGCTCTCCAGGCACAGATCTTTCACATCGCCTACTATCCACCTACTATGAGCCAGCTTGCTAGGAGGGGCAGTATACAAATTTAACTCATAATTTAAAAAAAATCCATGGAGATGCCGGGGATTGAACCCGAGACCCGCTGCATGCCGACCACATGCTCTGCCAGTGAGCTGCAGCCCCTCTGATTTTATTCTGTGCGTTTTTAATCTGTTCAAGAAACCACAGGGTCTCATAAAACCCTGGTTGAGAAAGCCTGTTATAAACCTTTCAAGGATCACGTAATCGCAGTAGAAGTGCTAAAAAATAAGAAGAAGCAGTAGCAGCAGCAGTAATTGTTATGGAAGAAAAAGTAGAAGAGCTAATTTTTTTGCACCCTGCTTTTTACTATGTGAAGAGATAGGTGAGGGCGAGAGAACCGTGACCAGTCCCAGGTCACCCAGCTGGCTGCATGTGGAGGAGTGGGGAATCAAAACCGGTTCTCCAGATCAGAGGCTGCCGCTCTTAACCACGACACCAAACTGGCTAAGAAGACACCATCATGCAACTAAAGATTAAGGAGAGACCAACCATGCCACTGAGGTAAAGCCCAGCCCAAGCACACCTGTAGTAAATATTAAGTAGAGTTCTGAATTCAATAGCAAATATCACATTCTGCACCTGGCTCCAGTGTTTTGCAGCTGCACTGAGGACAACGTCCATTCCAGGGTGGACAATGACGAAGGTGGGCACATGGAGCTGCCCTCTAGTGCAGGGGTAGTCAACCTGTGGTCCTCCAGATGTTCATGGACTACAATTCCCATGAGCCCCTGCCAGCGAATGCTGGAAGGGGCTCATGGGAATTGTAGTCCATGACCATCTGGAGAACCACAGGTTGACTACCCCTGCTCTAGTGAATCAGACCCATGCTCCTTCCAGGTCAGTGTTGTCTATGCAGACTGGGAATTGGGTGGAAGTCTTTCACATCCCCCACTACCTGGTCATTTAAGCAGAGATCCCACAGATTGACCTGAGGCCTTCTGCCTGCCAAGGAGATGCTCTACCACTGATCTGTGGCCCCTCCATAGTGGCGCATTAGAGTTTCGGGTTTTGTATTACACCGTTTTGCTTTTAATGACTTGCTGTGCCTAACTCTGAGCGCATTCCGCACAAATGCAACACAACACAACGTCCAATGTACAGACTGCCCCCACCAAACACCATTTGGGCATCTCGTGAGATCCGTCTCCCCGTCCCAGCCACTGAAAGAACGCCAGGTTTCCTACAAAGATCGGCAAAGAGCTTTGGCAGCCTAGAGACAGATGGTGAGTTGAGAGGTGTTCGCTTGTTCCATTACCTCTAGCAGACAGGTTCAACACCATCCCTGCAAAGGCAAACATGACAGCAATTACCGAGCGGGACGGACAAAAGAGCCCAACCACGGTGGGGCACGAACTCCGCTGTGGATTGTTTGCAGTCTTGATTAAAACACGGCCGGCTTCAATTACCCTCCCGTCTGTCATTGAGTCCACAAAAACCATTGCCCAAGTCCACGGAGAAAAACTGGAAGCTGCCGGCTTGGTGCGATGGTTAAGAGCGGCAGCCTCTATTCTGGAGAGCCGGGTTCGATTCCTCGCTCCCCTTCCACATGCCATCAGCTGGGCCCGTCACAGTTCTCTCCGAGCTCTCTCAGCCTCATCTCCCTCACAGGTGACTGATGTACAGAGAGGGCAATCATAAGGCACTTTGGGACTCCTTTGGTTCGTAAAAAGGAGGGCACCATAAAAAAAAAACAGCTCCTCTTCTTCCAAGACAGAACTTGGCTTCCGAACTTGGCTTGCCACTCATCTCCTTGCTGTGGCCAAGAAAAAACAGCCTCTTTCTTCAGACCCACGCAAGCCATCGTCTCTTTTGCTACGCAGGCTCTCACCCCGGAATACCAGAATACCAGAAAACAGTTAAGCGGCACAGTATGCCCCCAGGGGGTTCAACAAGCTGAGCCCACGGGACTCTCTTGGGGGACCAAATTTCAAACAGCCGCACCGCGAGACTGGCCAATCCATGCCGATGGGCCCGGCTCGATTTACGTCCAGACCATTCCCTCCTCCTGCAGGGCAACCGTCTGCTTCTCAGAGTTCACCCAGCTGATGTCTCAAGGCAGATGCTGCGTTTTTACAAAAGGAAAAGTCACAGCCTGCTTGTCCTGGTGACCGACCCCGAAATCACTGGATGTGCATATCCTGCAATTCATGGATACCGGTGAAGTGGGTCCAATGAGGATCCGGGAGACCCAGGTTCGAGCCCTCGCTCTGCCATGGAAATGTCTGGGTGACCTTGGGCCAGCCACACACTCTTAGCCTAGCCCACCTCACAGGATTGGTGTGCGGATAAGAGAGAAGAAGCCACTATGGGTCCCCATTGGGGAGAGTCTCTGGGTATAAGCAAACTAAATGCCATCAAGAAGATGACAACCCCCCCCTCCCCCCGTTACCACTGTTTCTTTCCTGACATTTATCAGCTGCTGTTCTTCTTTACAGAGCAGCTCACGGTATAAATCAGATGAATAAAAGTACATGAAATCAAACTTCTAACGCCACGCTTTAAGACGGCTTGAATCAAACACAGCCGTGAACGGAACTGTCTCCGCTACAGCTCAGCGTCTATACTTTGCCGAAGCAACAGAGTTGGAGGCTCCTTCTGGGATTGGAGATCCAGGCCTGGGTAGATGCAGAAGAAGACAGGAAGCTGCCTTCAGCTGAATCAGATCATCGGTCCAGCGATGCCAGCATTGTCTGCTCAGACTGGAAGCTGCTCTCCAGGGGGTCAGGCTGAGGTCCCCCTATCTCAGGGGTGGGCAAACTGCAGCCCTCCAGATGTCCCTGGACTGCAATTCCCATGAGCCCCTGCCAGCGAATGCTGGCAGGGGCTCATGGGAATTGTAGTCCAGGGACTTCTGGAGGGCCGCAGTTTGCCCAACCCTGCCCTATCTGATATTTTTAACTGGAGGTGCCAGGGATTGAAATACGAAGAAAACTAATATCCCGTACGCTACCATTTCGGACACAAATGCAGGTTTTGCAAAATTATCACGGGGAACAGAGGGCGGGGACCCTCACGTGTCTCTCCAGTGCTCATTTGTAGCACGCGGCAGTCTGATACAGAGTCAGACCTCCGTCTCTAGAGGGCTGCATTGTGCATTCAAGCTGGTGGCTGGCAGGGAAAGGTTCCTGACTTTTGTGACTTGACCCCCTCCCTGGAGCGGCGGAGGGACTGACCCCGAGACCAGCATTCCGGGCACGCTCCCCCTTTCTGGCGCGGCGGACCCTCCCCACAGCTCCGCCTCCCCACCGAACACTCTTGAAGTTTTTATCCCTTCCTCTGCAGAACGGGAAGCATTTGTATTCCGGCTTGATAAGTCATTTATGCAGTTCCTCGGCCACGGAGCTGACTTGCGAGAGATCTGAAATTAACTGATCGGAGGTACATGAAGGATTCCGAATCACTCGTGGAGGACAGGTAAGTATTCCCGTAGTTAAAATTATATTGTTTTAAATTATGTCCTTGTTTTACGTTCCTAGTTTTTATAGGGTTTTATGTAGTGTAAAATCGCATGTATTAACCTTCTGCCATCTTTGCCCGGCTTCTCCCGGAAGAAATATTTATGCTTGAAGAATCTCTTGCCGATAAAGGTAAAAAACAAAAGCCCAGAGGGATACAGTTCCCTTCACTACAGCTCGGCGGTGCTCATTAGCAATCATGGGAGCTACGCGTGCAGAAAGGCGCCGAAGGAAAAGAACACCCCCACAAGCCTACGTTCCACCTCAAACACCTAAGCAGATGCAGCCTCAAAACTCAGAACGTCACCAAGCTAGACAGAAGAACCAGGCACCAAATCCAATAAGTCTGTGCAAAATTCTTAACTCTGTCAAAGGAAGCATCAAAGCCAGGACCCCTGTTCTTATGCGGCAACCCATGTGCCATGTTCTATGCCAGTGGTCCCCAACCCCCGGTCCGGGGACTGGGACCGGTACCGGGCCGCGGTTCCTCCTCGTCCTCCTCACCTTTGGTGCTCTCCAGCGGCCACCATGGCTGGGGCTCCCCCTAGGTGTGGCACTGCACAGCTGCTGCTGGCAGTGCCTTCCAGTGGGCAGTGGGAAGTCAGGGGCACCGGTGGGAAAGCAAGTGGAACCAGCGGGAAAGCAAGGGGCTCAGGCAGCGATGTCCCTCAGCAAAAAACTACCCCCCTGGGCCTCAGTAAAATTGTCAAGCGTTGACCGGTCCCCGGTGATAAAAAGGTTGGAGACCACTGTTCTATGCTCATCATGTGCCCCAGCCTCTTCCCAATGCACGTTTGTGGATGGGTCTTTAATGCAACATATAACTGAGTAGACAGACACCTAAAATTCCAGTGAAGAAAATCTAGAAGACAGAAGAGGGACAAGTCTTGTCTAGGCATCTCTTGCTCCCTGAAGGAAATGTGGCATTCCACTGGAGGGGGTGGAAAGTGTTGTCAGGCGGCAACAGACCCTGGGCTTATGGGCTTTCCGGCCTACAGACGTTCAAAGGCGGCTTGATGTTGCCTTACTCTGAAAGCCGGGCAGGGCCTGTAAGACGGAGCTGCCGGGCTTTTGGTTGAGGCTGGGGAGGAAAAGCTGTCCTGGGGAATAAATAACCTACAATCTGGAGGTCCCGCCTAGTAGAAGATCTATTTGGTTGTACCAGAGCACGGAGGCAGCTAGGATAGGCGATCCACGGACTGGCGTGGGGGAGGAATGGGGCTCCGCCATCTGATGGAAATTTTAGATTGTTTTTGTATTTTACTGGGGATTAACTTAAAGGGTTTTTTATGGCAACTGTGTTTTATTTTTTTTTTAATCTGATATAAGCAGCCCTGGGTTGACTATGTCGGGAGGGGCAGGTTGTGAATTAAAATATAAATAAATAATCAAGGTACGCTGAACTTCCTTGGTGGCCTCCTGTCCAAGTGTTAATCAGGGGAGACCCTGCTGAGTTTCCAAGATTAGATGAGGTCCAACCATCCACGTCAAGGCAAGGGACCGTCATAGGTGATTAGCCACTGCCTGCATCTGCGGAGCCACCCTGGCCAACCGCACAACTTGCAAGATCTAACAAGATGGGGCTAGCTTGGGCCATCCAGCACAAGGTGAACAAGCACAGAGGGTTGGCCATTGCCTGCCTCTGTGTAGCCACCCCCTGGGCTTTCTTTTTGGAGTCCCCTCCAAGCACTAAGCAGGGACGACCCTGCTAAGCTTCTAAGGGCTAACGAGAATGGACTTACCTGGTTGATCCAGGCCACAACAGTGTTCCCCTACGCAACGGGAAATATTGTGGATGTGGCTTTTTCAGAAAGTATAAACATTACCATTTAAATGTATCCTGATGCAACAGAGCCGAGAAAGCCATTTCTGACTTTCTGGCTCCCATAGACCAGAGACGGACCCTGTTCTACCACCTCTCTCTGGCCTCATAATATGCCCAAAGAAAACTTCGCAAAAACTTCGGTACCTTCGCAAAACTTAACTAATGACACTTCAGAAGCCCAGGGCATTTCCCCTGCTCCCCAGCCCCCAACCCATGTTCTTACCAAGGACACAAGTGGCAGCACGGTACAGTGAAATGCTACAAGCCCTAGACAGCCACTGCATCACTTGTGGGAAAGGAAGCACTGCACACTGGCAATCACAAGATCACAGAGGCATGGCGATACGCAATCCCGCCTTCTGTTGCTCAACCGGGCTTATCAAGGAGTGTCCTCGGCTCTCAAATGACCCACGTCCCTGTTTTGGGTCTTGCACCTGCGGCTGAGGGGTGAGCCTCGAGCCTGCACCCATTCTAACAACCGCGTTCCATTTCCTTCCGGAACCACCTGTTCAAAGCCACGTAGAACTCTTACTTTTATTTCAAATCCTGCGGCCGAATCCTCCCAAATTTGAAACAAGAGAATTTGCTAGAGACAATTCAAACATCTTAATGGGTGTGAGTCAGGGGTCCCCAACATGGTTCCTGTGGGCACCATAGCACTCGGCCAATACCCATTGGATGCTTTAGGATGCTTTGGGCTGATCCTGCGTTGAGCAGGGGGTTGGACTAGATGGCCTGTATGGCCCCTTCCCACTCTATGATTCCATGATTAACCTGGAACCTGCCGAGTGTTTTCAGGAAGTGGGCGGGGCCAGGTGGGGATCCTTCCCAGCACAGCTTTCGATTGGCCACTGGCTGTGGACATGAAAGCAACAGCGCTTCTGCAGCAGCTGCGCTCACAGTGCTGGCGGCAATCTCTCTCACGCTCTTCTTTCCCAAGGTTATTGGGTTTTTTTGTACATTCCCCCGCTTCTCCCCTGCGTCTGGATTTGCCCTGTGTGTGTGGCCCCGCCTCCCATGGCAGCCATTTTGAGCTGAAATGCCAAAGGTGTCCACAGGCTCAAAAAAGATTGGGGACCCCTAGTAGATTTAACATCCCACCCATTTCGCTGTAGCCTGAGCTCAGCAAATTCCTGGTGGGCTGAATCAGAATCACACAGAGCTGGGAGAGACCACTGAAGGCCATCCAGTTCAGCCCTCCCCACCTTGTTGGGGACTTAAAAATCACACACTCCTGGTAGGGGCTCATCCAATCTCCTCCCAAAAACGTCCCACGAAGGCGACTCCACCACCCTCCGAGGCAGCATAATCCATTTGCGAACAGCCCACACCGCCAGAAAATGCCTCTTAATATTTAAGTGGAGCCTCCTTTCTTGTAATCTGAACCCTTTGCTCCTAGTCCTTGTCTCTACAGCGGCAGTAAACAAGTCGGCCCCCTCCTCAACCAGCATTCAAACCCCTTCACGATTCCACAATCACCTAAAAAGTCCCCCAAACCCACAGGACGTTATCCCAGGACTTCCCCGCCCGCACGGGACAGGTATGCGGCCAAGTTCCGAGCCTCCAGGTGCAAACCAAGAGGAGGACGTGGGTCTGCCACGGCATTATTGAAACAAGATGAGGAGAGTAAGGTGGGAGGGGGGCCGTCTATATTTTACAAACGCACTGATTCCACGCCGTTGTATTTAAGTTGACAAATATCTACTTCGCGGTGAAGCAACATTCTGGGAACAGCTGGGTGGCAGTTTCCAGCTCAAATGAGCCAGAAGCACACGCTGGCAAGTCACCTCCGATCGCTTCTGAATGGCAGCGCATGGAGATTTATGCCCGGCCATAAATTAGGATAATTATTTCTCTCTGGTTTGCTTTTCACTCCAGACAAGACAATTCGGGGCTCGACTCTCCCCCTTTCGAAGAGAAAAACGGGGGGAGGAAAAAAAGGATATCTTCCCTTTCTTTGACGATGAGCTCGTTCTGCTCCTCCAGTTGTCGGATCTTCTTCTCGAAGGACTCCTGCTCGGCTCTGAGACGCTCCTCCGTCACTTCTTTCTCTTCGCTCACCCTGAAAGCGGGGAAAGAACAGGCTGGAGTCAGGCCAAGGGCAGAATGAGCTTCCTCGCCCTCCCCTTGCTCCTCTACAACTCTAACTTGTGGGCTAAGGCAAGGGTAGTCAACCTGTGGTCCTCCAGATGTCCATGGCCTACAATTCCCTTGAGCCCCTGCCAGCGAACGCTGACAGGGGCTCATGGGAATTGTAGGCCATGGACATCTGGAGGACCACAGGTTGACTACTCCTGGGCTAAGGGATGGGGTTGCTTTCTAGCATGGGGTGTGAAGGTAAAGGTAAAGGTAAAGGTATCCCCTGTGCAAGCACCGGGTCATGTCTGACCCTTGGGGTGACACCCTCCAGCGTTTTCATGGCAGACTCAATACGGGGTGGGTTGCCAGTGCCTTCCCCAGTCATTACCGTTTACCCCCCAGCAAGCTGGGTACTCATTTGACCGACCTCGGAAGGATGGAAGGCTGAGTCAACCTTGAGCCGGCTGCTGGGATTGAACTCCCAGCCTCATGGGCAGAGCTTTCAGACGGCTGCCTTACCACTCTGCGCCACAAGAGGCTCTTATTGGGTGTGAAAGGGGGCCCCAAAACACAAACATTCAGTAGCGGTTTAAGTCTCTGCCGTCCAGTCTGATTGGGCTTCCCAGCGCCTGAGCCCCTCCCCCTCCACTCCAGCCTGGTGTGATAAATACTATTGTGTTTATATGTGTTATCGTACACCACCCGGTGCCAGGTTGGAATAAGCATCAAATCAGTCAATAATCGTCAATCAGCAAGTATCTGTAACCATTAGTGCCTTTAATATTTCTGAAAAGGCACTAAGGGCGGAGCACTGTCCAAGTCGGTATCCGGACACCGCTTCTGCCAGCATGGGCCAATCCGGGTGCGCCCACAGTGCCTGTCCCTACGAGCTGGCAACAAGACACAATGGCTGCTATCCGCGAGACCCTCCCTAGCGGTGGGGCGATGTGGACCACGCTGCCTGGCTCAGCCTCTCAGTCCACTAGGCCAATGGCGGCAGCACCAAGCCAGAGGGGACATTCAAGCACCAGCATGTGCCCACTACCAGTGGCAGTGCCCAGGTGGCAGCCAAGGGGAGGACCGCCTGCCACAAGGTCAACACGTGCTCGCTGCCACGCCTTGCCCGCCAGTCCATTATGCTGCAGGCGGTGCCCAGCCAGCCATGCAGCTGCAGATGAGCCCCGGCAGTGGCAGCAGAATGTGGGCATCAGCAGCAACAACATGGCGGCGGGGCCCAGGCTGACCGGCCACAGCACCAAGGCCGCTGCGCTCTTGCCCCGCCCCCTTCGCTGGGCTACAGTTAAGGAGGACACTCCGTACCTCCTGGAGCTGGCAGCCCCAGGTGCCCACCACCGCCCACCTCCAGCCCATTCCCCTGCTAGCGCCTGCTGCATTTGCAGTGTAACAATACATTTTAAAAGTCTTCCACTGTGCCCAGCCACAGTCTCTGCCGTGCACATCGACGCTGATGCTTCTCTTGCCCGTTAGGCAACAGAGAGACTTGAAGGCCCGATGTGTCCCAGAGGCGGGGGGGGGGGGGGAGACGGGGGACGGACAGCGGCCCTTGTGAAGAAGATAAGCTGCCACAGATACAATTACCCACAGGTGACCAAAACGACGGCCAAGAAAATGGATACACACGCTTTGTCAGATTATGTCGGATTTATGTCAAGGCCTGCTCAAGACCGGGTGGAGATTACCGTGTGCTTGCGTGCTTTGTGGCTCCTGGCGGAAATGCCAGAAATGATTTCTGAGTCTGTCGGGAAAGAAATCTCACAGAGCTGAACTAAAACTCTGGCTCAGTCGTGGCGTCCCTTCTCGGACTTCTTGGAGCCCCTCCTCTCCCCGCGGCCCCCGCCCGGCCTTCTTGCTGGGTTTAGCACTCATAATTCGGCAGCACCAAGAGCTCTTTTTGTGGCAGGAACAGGATACGGATAACTCTTCTTCATGAAAACACAAGAGCCCTGCTGGATCAGGCCAGCTGCTCAGCTTCCAGCCTCACATGGCAGTCAACAGGCTCCTCTGGACGGCCAACAACAGGGCATTGATGCCAAAGCCTTCAGAAGAAGTCTGCTGGATCAGACCAGACCAGCATTCCATCTAGCCCAGCCTCCTATCTCACAGAGGGGCCAACTCTGGAGAGACAACAACAGGGCAGAGAGGCCTCGGCCTCCATAAGAACACCAGAAGAGCCCTGCAGGATCAGACCAGGGGTCCATCTAGCCCAGCTTCCTGTCTCACACAGAGGCCAACCAGTTCCACTGGAGAGACAACAACAGGGCAGAGAGGCCTCGGCCTCCATAAGAACATCAGGAGAGCCCTGCTGGATCAGACCAGGGGTCCATCCAGTCCAGCCTCCTGTCTCACAGAGGGACCAACCAGTTCCTCTGCAGGGCCAACAACAGGGCAGAGAGGCTGAGACCTTCATAAGAACATCAGAGGAGCCCTGCTGGGTCAGACCAGTGGTCCATCTAGTCCAGCATCCTGTCTCACACAGTTGCCAACCAGTTCCTACAGAGGGCCAACAACAGGGCATGGGGGCTGAGAGGGTCCTCCTACGTTGTCTCCTGGCACTGGGATACTGAGGCTGATTGCATCTGAACATGGAGGTTCGCTTCAGTCACCACAGCCCCAGATAGACCTCTCTTCCCTTTTAAAGCGGTCTATGCCTGCGGCCATCACTACATCCTCTGGCAGAAAACACCACGTTCCAAACAAAACTGTGTAAAGATCCATCTCCTTTTGTCTGTTCTGAGCCTACTGCCCGTCAGATTCATTGGATGCCCTTGAGGTCTGGCATTTGGGAAGGAGGAGAAAAAAGGTCGTTGTCACCAGTCTCTATCCAGTGCATAATTTATGACCCCCTATGGCTTTCCCCCTTAGGAGCCTCGGTTTTAAACTGAAAAGTCCCCAACTCTTCAGCCCTTCCCCCCTAGGGACGGTGCTCCAACCCCCTAATCCTCTTGGTCGCCTGAAGGCACGCCAACCGGTTAAGGGCAAAAAATTGCCACGTTGTACATCAGAAGAGCCCTGCCGGACCTGACTGGTTGTCCATCGAGTCCAGCATCCTGTCTCGCCCACCAGTTACTCTGGAAGAACCGCAAACAGGCAGTAGAAGCCACAGACGGACCTCTCCGCAATGTATAGCCCTCCTTTAAAGCTGTCGATGCCAGCCCATAAAACAAATTTATTTATTTATAATTCCACTTCTATGACCGCCCCTCTCGGCATAGCCGTCTCGGGGCGGTTTACCACAATTTGATGCAACAGTTACATTTAATAAACGATAAAAACAATCTAAGTTTCAAACTCAAAGCAACTTGTTCCAAGCCTCTCTAGTCCGAAACCTTTAACTGGAGAGGAGATGCTGGGGATTGAACCTGGGACCCTCTGCATGCCAAGCAGATGCTCTCCCCCTGAGCCATGACCCACATCCCTTGGCAGCAATAGGCACCGGGGGCAAAACCAGCCAGCAAGCAACTAATAACTTCATGGCAGAAAGGGTGGGAAGGCTCGGGGCTCAGCTAAAGCAGTTCAGTGCGCCGTGGGGGGAAACCAGAGGAGAAGGAGCTTGCACACGGACGGACTCTGCCTTGCTGCAGCTTCAGCAGCTCAGACTTTTGCTCAAAGCCTAGAATGGAACCTCCATGCAAATCCGAATACTTCAGGATGCCCCTTTTGGAGCAGGCCACAACTCTTTGTGTGGTGCTTGATGGTGTTTCAAAAGCATCTTTTAGGCTACCTTAGAGCAGGGGCAGTCAACCTGTGGTCCTCCAGATGTTCATGGACTACAATTCCCATGGGAATTGTAATCCACGAACATCTGGAGGACCACAGGTTGACTACCCCTGGTTGTGAGGCTCATGAGAATTGTAGTCCACTAACATCTGGAGGACCACAGGTTGACTACCCCTGGTTGTGAGGCTCGTGGGAATTGTAGTCCACTAACATCTGGAGGACCACAGGTTGACTACCCCTGGTTGTGAGGCTCGTGGGAATTGTAGTCCACTAACATCTGGAGGACCACAGGTTGACTACCCCTGGTTGTGAGGCTCGTGGGAATTGTAGTCCACTAACATCTGGAGGACCACAGGTTGACTACCCCTGGTTGTGAGGCTCATGGGAATTGCAGTCCACTAACATCTGGAGGACCACAGGTTGACTACCCCTGGTTGTGAGGCTCATGGGAATTGTAGTCCACTAACATCTGGAGGAACACAGGTTGACTACCCCTGCCTTAGAGGACGGCATGGGGGAACTAGAGGGGCGCCAAGTTCACAGGCTGCCACCTGGCAAGTAAAACCGCCTAGGGCCTGCCCTGAATGGATCCCCAGATCCAATAAATTTGGACTTGTGGGACACCCAACCGAGATGAGACTCGTTCCGGCTCGTTAACAGTGGCAGCTTTCCCATGTACAAAATCACACACTTCCCATCCCCTCGGCAAGTGGATTTTCACTGGGGGAAAGATGGCGAAAACCATTTGCGAGCGGTTGCTGAACTGGATGGAAAACGGCGTTTATTTAGCACACGTCAAACTCTCTTAGTGGCGTTAACTGGCTGGAAGGGAGATGCGCGGGGCGTTTCCCCAGCTTGGTGCCTGACCGCTTCCTTGGCGGGGGAATCTCAGAAGCAGGCGGAGTGCAGATGCAAGCAGGGCGCAAGGACCACTGAATGCTGCCGCTTCTGTAGATTGCTGCTGATTTACAAAACGGACTGATTGCCCCCCTAAGGGAACGGCCTGTTTTGAGCATTTACAGAAGCTCTCTGGCTGCCTGCGGAGCAGGTCCTCCCACCTCCTGCAGAAGTGATAGCTACAGTTAGGGGAGGGGGAGGCAAGGGAAGAGTACAATTAACTCATTCCAGCTCCTAAGAAGAGCCTGACCGAAACAGAACAAGGGCCATCTCTTGTGGCTGTTCTGTTCCGACAGCTAGATTCCAGTCCGGTGTCAATGCTCTCCTGGTCAGACATCTACTATGGTAGCGATCCCCAACCTGTGGGCTGCGGACCACATGTGGTCTGTTGACTAATTGGAGGTGGGCCGCGAAGGACGCCTTCTCTCCCCCCCCCCCCAGCCCTTTACAACACACTTTGGGTGTCCTTGTCTCCCATCACTCCCAGATGGGACTCTCGTTGCAGAGAAACAAGCTCAGGGTTCCCATTGATTTGTCATTGTCATGAGTTAAAATTTCCACGAAAATAAAATGTTCCTTATGTTCACTGTTGTGGCGTGTCTGTATCTTATTTTGAAGGGATGTTTAAACATTACCATAGCGATCAGAGAGCGTCAGGGCAGTGGCTGAGAGTAGAGGAGTAAACTACCCCCCCCACACACACACACACACTGGGCATCAGTAAAATTGTCAAGCGTTGAGTGGTCCCCGGTGATAAAAAGGTTGGGGACCACTGTACTATGGCATATTTTAAAGGGGAGGTAGACAAGGAAGGGCCTTTTCTTGCCCTCTGGAAGTGCTAGAAATACAGGGAGGCAGCCTGCAACGAGCAAAAACAAGTGGGAATTACACGGCTCGATCCCTTCATCCCTTCCTGCGCAACCCCAACTGGAAGCGTAGCTTCCTTTAGCAGGTTTGCAATCTCTGTGTTACAGCCATGAGCTTCACAGGGGTAGGCACTTAGACACAGGAACCCATGCGCCTGTGAACAGACTCATCAAGGACACCCTCATGCGACTTACTCCAACTGACCTTCTAATTTTGACCTTGCTCTCTCGGCCAAGGCGCTCAGGGCAACATACACGGGCTTCTCATCCTTATTGGGTTTTCACAATGATCCTGCAAGGAGGACCAGAACCAATGGGATGAAATTAATTGAAAAGAAATTCCATCTAAACATCCGGAAGAAGTTCCTGACAGTGAGAGCGGTTCCTCATTGGAACAGGCTTCCTCGGGAGGTGGTGGGCTCTCCATCTTTAGAGATTTTTAAACAGTGGCTAGAGAGCCATCTGACGGAGTAGCTGATTCTGTGAAGGTTCAAGGGGGTGACAGGTGACAGTAGAAGAGCGATAGGAATGTGAGTATCCTGCATAGTGCAGGGGGTTGGACTAGATGACCCAGGAGATCCCTTCAAACTCTATGATTCTATATAAACCACCATGAATCAGGATGGTCTGGGAGTGGTGGTTAAGAAATATAAGTAAGAAACCTAAAAGCAGCCCCCGTTATGAAATGCACCCCCCCCCCCCAAAATCAGGAAGGAACCTGCCCGCCAGCCCGTTTTAAACAGCCCAAACCTTTCCACCTTTTCCAAATGGAGAGGAAAATTACGGCAAGTTTTAAAAGAGGGAATGAGGTGAGAGGAAGTAAAGCTTAACTTCCCCTATTAGGCTGTAGAGAGCTTTTTAATTATGCCCATTAAAAATATGATGAGGTTTAAAAAATAAAAAAAGAGAACTAAGTATCAGAGAGCGTTACGCTGATTTTACCTTTCGGAATTAATGTTGCTGCAACGCTCTTTTTCTTCCCTGAAAAAAGTTCGAGGGAAATATCAAGCCAGGGGCTGCGGTGGCCGGGCAGGGAGGCGAGGAAATCACAGCATCGAAGTCTGAAAGAGAGGTGAACCCCAGGCCCCGATGCCTTGTGCTGGATTCAAAACATTTCAGCCTTTAATGGACCCACACAGCTCCCATTTTATTTCTGTCGCCCAGAGAGGCGGGCTCCTAAATAGCTGGGAGAAATTAGCTTTTAAAGAAACACAACACAGGAGGGGGATCTCCACCGCTGCTTAGGGGATTGTTGCCTTCGAGGACACTGGCAATAAAGAAGTCGGATGCTTGGCCAGAAAGGTTCTTATTCATAGAATCATAGAGTTGGGGGGGACCTCCTGGGTCATCTAGTCCAACCCCCCGCACTGTGTAGGACACTCACAACCCTCTAACTCACCCACTGTCACCTGCCACCCCTTTGCCTTCACAGAATCAGCCTCTCCGTCAGATGGCTACCCAGTCTGCTTAAAAATCTCCAAAGATGGAGAACCCACCACCTCCCGAGGAAGCCTGTTCCACTGAGAAACCGCTCTCACTGTCAGGAACTTCCTCTGGTTGTTGAGACGAAATTTCTTTTGAATTATTTTCATCCTATTGGTTCTGGTCCGTCCCTCTGAGGCAAGAGAGAACCACTCTGCTCCATCCTCCATATGGCACCCTTTTAAATACTTGGTTATCAGATCCCCTCTCAGTCGTCTCCTCTCCAGGCTAAACACACCAAGCTCCCCCAACCTTTCCTCATGCGTCTTGGTCTCTGCCCTAACCCTTCACAAAATATTTTGGTGGGTAGCCGTCTTGGTCTGAAGCGACAGAACAAACTATGCATTCAGGGCCTCCTGTAAGGCCTATGGAGCTTTATTCAGATGCACACACATGAAAGCTCATACCTTGAATGGCCTTCAAGATGCCCCTGGACTCAAACGTTGTTCTCTTTCAAACAAGACTTCGCCTTGCTTAGGTTATTTGCACATCCGCCAACAGCACCAACCGAAAGTTTCTCAAAAGAAATAATTTTGCACGCGGTGGACCTGCATTGCTGGCAATTTGGATTTAGAACAAAGCTGGGCACTTTTAAGACCAACAAAGTTGAATTTGGGATATAAGCTTTCACGTCCAGGCACACAAAAGCTTATAAGCCAGAATTAAAATTTGTTGGTGCCACTGGACTTTGTGAAGGGCTGACCAGACTGTGGTTCTCCAAATGGCCGGGGACTACAATTCCCATGAGCCCCTCATGCTCATAGCAACTGTAGTCCATGGACATCTCGAGAGCCACAGCTTGACCATTCCTGTTCTGGCTGCATAAGACCTGAATCTGGCTTCATAGTTTTGGATTTAAGCACCTAAATTGTTGCTTTGGTTCTATTTAGCTGTTTGGGTTATTTTAACCGTTACACAGAATTGTTCAAGAAGATACGGATTTCAAAATGGGAAATCTGATTCCATTTAGTCTCTTGCAACGGAGGTCGCCATGATTTAAAATCAACCCACTCCAGTCGGCTTTTCGGCCGTGCCCAGAATCTAATGCGCAGCCGGGGAACAGGGTCCCTTCGGATTACCTAAGGACAAAGCAATGCCATTCTTAAAGGGTACCTCTCAAGCCCTTTAAGTACCTGCTTTTAAACACACAGCAAAACCCAAACCCACAACTCTGGTTTCCCCTTCACCCAGGCACGAAACCTAAAATATAACCCAGGAAAGAACATTGTTCTTTCTGCTAATAAAACACAGAATGAAAAATCACAGGAGGGAGGGAAAACGCCTTGGCCGCCCTCTAGTGGCACAAATGCCAGACCGGCTATGCCGGCCGGAGAGCAGGTCCAGCTAAGAATTCTCTGCCAGATGCCACAGGAAATCCGGAGAGGAGGCTCTGCTTAAGTGACGTAATGGACAATGAATAGAAGAACGTGGCACCGAATTGCAGCAGACTCATGGCGCTCCTATCCACAGGGTGCTCTGGCCAAGAGGGGAGGGGGACGTGCGTCAGCGGAAGAACATCTGCTCAGCACGCAGAAGGTCCCAGGTTCAGTCCCTGGCCTCTCCAGTTGGTCTCCATCCCCTTCCTTCCCAAGACCTTCTGAGAACATGCAAATTCTGAGCAGAGATTAAAGTGCTGAAAAATGGGGCCAGGCAAAGTCCGGCTGGATGGCAGGGAGCTGGAGAAGGGTGGCTTCCTCCAGACCAGCCTTTCTTAGCTGTTTGACCCCAAAATGTTCTTCATCAGGCTTCGAGAACCCCCAGAAGTGGTGCGATCGTGCAGAAAATTGGCCGGGGGAGGGGGCAGGGTTGGCATATACGTTCACAGCATCTGATAAATGTTTAGCAAACTTTTAAAATGTATAAAAAAATTAAATAATTCCCACCCCATTTGGGACACCCTTCCAGGGCTGTCGAGAAACCCCAGGGTTTCACGAAACTCTGGGTGAGAAAAGCCTGCTCCAGATGCTGGACTTACGACATGGTTCCCGTCTTCCTTAGTCCTTCTACAGATTCTGGCTCATTTATTCTCAGCAGCAGGACTCAGGGCAGATTAATCGGAACAAAACTACATGAACACGTGAGGCTGCCCTTATAGTCAATCACACACCCTGATCCACCACAGTCAGGACGGCCGACTCTGACAGTGACTCTCCAGGGTTTCAGGCAAGGGAAGGTCTTTCACATCCCCTGCTTTCAACTAGAGACCCCAGGGATTGGATCTGGGACTTCCCGCATGCCCAGCAGATGCTCTTCCACTGGGCCGCGCAGTCAAATAGCGGGAGACATGCAACGAGCAGTAAGAACCTCTTGTGGCGCAGAGTGGTAAGGCAGCTACATGCTCTCTCAAGCTCTGCCCATGAGGCTGGGAGTTCGATCCCAGCAGCCGGCTCAAGGTTGACTCAGCTTCCAAGGGCGGTAAAATGAGGACCCAGCTTGCTGGGGGGTAAACGGTAATGACTGGGGAAGGCACTGGCAAACCACCCCGTATTGAGTCTGCCATGAAAACGCTGGAGGGCGTCACCCCAAGGGTCAGACATGACCCGGTGCTTGCACAGCTTTACCTTTACCTATGCAACAAGCAATGCCATGGGGCTAGGATAGCAAAAATCAGGAACAACACACAGAAGCATATCATGTGATCAAGCTTCATATGTCAACGTTTTTTTTTGCCAAACCCATGAGAACTAAGGTGTGTTTTCAGCACCAAAAGCTGAGATTCTCTGGTGTTGTGGTTAAGAGCGTCAACTTCTAATTGGGCGAGCAGGGCTCAATTCCCCCCTCCTCCTCCACATGCAGCCCGCTGGGTGACCTTAGGTGAATCACAGTCCTGTCAGCGCTGTTCTCACAGAGCAGTTCTGTCAGAGCTCTCCCAGCCCCACCTATCAGATAGGGCGCTTTGTTGTGGGGAGAGGAAAGGAAGGCGATTGTGAGCTGCTTTGAGACTCCTTCAGGTAGAGAAAAGTGGGGCAGAAAAACCAGCTGCTCTTCTCCCTCCTCTGCATGTACCCAAGACAGCTGTACTTAGAGCCAGTCTTACATAATGGAAAAAGTGGGGACGAGGCCCCTGAGCAAGGCAGGTTCGAATCCACACTTCTACCATGAAAGCTCCCCCGTAGCCTTCGGCCTGTCAAGCCCTCTCTGCCTAGCCCAGCACACAGGACTGTTGTAAGAGACAGGGAGACCGACGTGAAGACAGGCTTGCAGTTCCACATGGAAAGAAAAGCGAGGTAAGCAGTCTATGCACGACTGCTAGCCATGGAGTATGCAGGAAACTTCTACATTGGGAGGCACTAAGCCTGTGAATCCCGGAGCCAGGAGCCAACATCAGGGGAAGGCCTCTCTGCCCTACAGAGGAACTGGCTGGCCCCTGGGTGAGATGGGAGGCTGGACTGGATGGAGCCCTGGTCTGACCCAGCAGGGCTCTTCTGAGGGTCTTATGAAGGTCTTGGCCTCTCTGCCCTGTGGCTGGCCCTCCAGAGCAACTGGTTGGCCACTATATGAGAGAGGCTGGGGGGCTACAGAAGGATCACTGGTCTGATCCAGCAAGGCACTTATGAGGTTCTTATGCAGGCCTCGGCCTTTCTGCCCTGTTGTTGGCCCTGCAGAGGAACTGGCTGGCCCCTATGTGAGACAGGAGGCTGGACTAGATGGACCCTCCCTGGCCTGACCCAGCAGGGCTCTTCTGAGGTTCCTATCAGGGGAAGGCCTCGGCCTCTCTGCCTTGTGGCTGGCCCCTGAGTGAGTCGGGAGAATGGACTAGATGGACCACTGGTCTGATTCAGCAGGGCTCTTCTGAGGTTCCTATCAGGGGAAGGCCTCAGCATCTCTGGCCTCTGTGTGTCCAGAGGATCTAGCTGGCCGCTGGGTGAGACAGGCGGCTGCATTAGGTAGGCCGCTGGTCTGATCCAGCAGGGCACTTCTGATGTTCTTCAGGTACTGGCACGGGAACCACGCAACAGGCCCTAAGGAACCCCATGTGGACAAGTGTCCCAAGAAGCCACTGGCAGTACGTGGTGAAGAGCCGGCAATCTCCCGCTTCCGCCCCGCCCTGGCAATACTGGCGCCAGCCAAGAAGAGCAATCACAGACTTTTAATAAACAGGAACGCTTCAACTTCATAACGCACTAATTGGATGGAGGCTCTTGCCCTAAGCCTGATGCATTATCCAGCGGAGTTTATCCTCACCTTGCGAGCTCCTTAATTAAGTTTGCGATGCGCCTCTTGTCTTCGGGACATAAATCCTTTAGAGAGGCACTCTTCCTTCCTCCTTTGTCGGAGACCTGAAAAATTAAAACCGGCATTTTAAAAAGCCGCATTAACATGGAACGAGCGTTCCTGAATTGACAATAAAAGTATTTCAAGCACCAAAGCCTGCATGTTCAGCCTCAGGTGACTCAAGAATGGGAGAAAATGCAAGATTCTGAACAATGAAGAATCAGCCAGCAAGGCAATTTCTCAGGTTGCATGCCCCGGGATTCTGCATTAACTTGTCTTTCTGAAGATTATAGCTCTCGCTCTCTTTTATCACACCTCCAAGTAGCTCTGGTGGCTACACTTTTGGGCTCCGCACAACAACCCTTTGAGGTAGGTGAGGCCGGATGGAGAATTGAATCCAGGCCTCCCCAGTTATTCCCCTGCCCCATACTCCCTTCTCTGCCCTAGGTCCAGGGAAACAAGAGATATGGGATGTGACATACCAAGGTCCTTCAGTCTCTGGATTTAAGGTGAGCATAGCCCTGATCTCAGAAGCTAAGCAGTATTAGCCCTGCTGAGGACTTGGATGTGAGGCAACCTCTCCCCCAGCAGGAAGACCAGGGCTGCTAGGCAGAGGCAGGCAAAGGTAAAAACAGCGGGCTTTCCTCCAAAGCCCAGCTCAGTTGGATGCAACCTGCCTGTGCTTTCCACCACTACAGGTGTGACACAAGTGCCAAAATCTTCACAGCAGCCGCTGGTCACATGGGCCACCCACTCCACCCCACCCCACCCCACCCCCCTTCATAATTATGCTGATACTTTGAATCAAACTCTAGAGCAGCCATTCTCAATGGGGGTGGGGGTGGGGGTGGGGGGCTGGCCCATCTGAAGGGGGCCACAGATGGAAAAATGCAAGAAGGGAGCCCAAAGGGTTCACGGGGGTGGGGGCTGGTCACTAAACCAATGAAATACCCTTTTGGTCATGTAAGACATCATCAGTTTCTAGAAAGCTCGACCTTGGTCAAGGGAAAGAAAGAGACTCAGGCCCTGACCGAATCACCAAACTGCTACAGGCCTCAGCCTCTCTGCCCTGCTGTTGGACCTCCAGAGGAACTGGTTGGCTACTGACCCAGCAGGGCTCTTCTGAGGTCTTTAATACTCGCCACCTAAGGCCCTTTGATCTGGAGAAGCAACTGATAAATTAGAAGCTGACAGTCCACAGGTATCGATAAAGGCGAATTGCACAAAGTATTCAAATATTGTGGAGGCAACTGAGATATTCAGACGTCGCTGGGAGGGCAACCAAAATTAATGGCCAGGTTGGAAGGCAGGTAGCCAACTGACGGTGTTTTGTGGCGAATTCCCTTGGGGTACAATGAGCAGATTTGTCTGGATCTGCCCGAAAGAATCCCAAATACAGATCTTCCCTCAAATCAGGGCAATCCCCAACCCTCCGACTCTAAAAAGCGGGCTAAATAAAAAGTGAGATGCAGCCAAAGTGTCAAAACAGTGTGAAGGCATTCAATTAGGGGGGGGGAGAGAACACACTCCAAGTCTTTCCAGATTTATCGACTCCGTGAAATCACGTTTCAACATGAATATTAACTTATGCAGATAATTTCCACTGGAATGAGCTGTCAGTAGCGATAAAAGCAGGGGGAAGACAGCTCTTTACGAGGCGCTACCACCTCACCAACGCCAAACTTTGTGCCGCTGCTGCACTTTTCCAATTAAAAGAACCCGAAATTGTCTCTGTGCAAACCGTGGGCTGTGCGAACCACGGAACCCAGCAGTGTCTGTCATTCCACGGGGCAGATGGGGGGGGGGGGCACTCAGGCCGAGTTACGCAAAACTCAGACGTGTGTGCATGTCCCCGCCATGGCAGTCCAAAGATGAATTTTATTTCAGCCGCAGTTTATGCCCTGTACATCTTCACGGACAACGATACGGTCAACACCGCTGTGAAATTACTCTGGGTTGAAAATGCATTCCCCTCGAGAGCTGGCTGCTTCTACCCAATCGGGAAACGGCACGATGCGGAACAGTTTGCGAAGAAAGCAAAGGAAGGGTCTGTCCCGCTTGCACGAACCACGAGTGTGTCTTCACAAAGACAGTTTCAGAGAGTAGCCCTGCTGGCCTGCAGGAGAAACACTCAATTGGAGTCCAGGAGCACCTTAGGGACCACGGAGATTTTCAGAGTATAATTGGGAATTATCTCAGGGTCATTCCACCGCTGACCAACAAGTGGCAGAATAGGAGTTGGGTTTTATACCCCGCTTTTCACTACACAAAGGAGTCTCAAAGCAGCTTCCCTTCCTCTGCCCTCAACAGACACCCTGGGAGGGAGGTGGGACTGAGAGAGCTCTGACAGTGTCCTGCCTGCTCCAGCTGCAACTCCAGCCGAGCGCCCAAGAGGGCACTCCGGAGGCCGTAGCTGACCCAGGTATGCTGGCCAGTCCAAGCACTCTCCTGGCACAGCCTGGAGATCCTGCTGGTCCACCCGATCCTCTCCGTGAAACCCCAGGACGAGTCCCCATCCAGCCCAGAGGACTCACCGGAGCAGCAGTGAAGGTGCGGCACACGAATCTGACAGCTGTCAGAAGATCAGCAGGGCTGTCAGTCTAGATGGGGCCCACCTGCAGCAATTCCTCAGATGAGGATCAGGCTCAGCTGCAAGTCCCCTGGCTGAAGGCTAACCCACCCAACCTTCGTGTGCTGAAGACAAGGCTCGAGGGAAGCCCTTTGTGGGTGCAACACATGCGTTTCCCTGCCTGTCTTTCCCAGACACCTCCGTGTTTCAGTTCGCTACAACTCGGCTCTACTGTCATCTGGCTCCTGACTTCAGCTTAGCTTCTGACTTTGTCCGGCTCCTGACCCTTGGCTTCAGACTCTGCTCTGGTTTGGCTTTTGACTCTTTCTCTCTCTGGCTCGCGACTCTGGCCCAGCTTTGACTTCGCTCCCTGACCCAGCCGCTATGTGAACTGTGTCCCCTGGCTCCTGGACTGGACTCTGGACTTTGTGTTGCCACCTGACTTGGTCTCAGCCCTCCAGCTGAGTAGGTACGGCCCAGCTGGGCAGCACAGACAGGTCCACTTGGTCAGAACAGCACTATCAGGGCTGTGCCTGCCCCAAGGCCACCCAGCAGGCTGCATGTGGAGGAGGACCAGGGGATCAAACCCAGTTCTCCATATTAGAGGCTGCCGCTCATAACCAGGACATTAAGCTGGCTCTCAGAAGAGAAGCTTCAAAGGGCAATTACAAGGGGAGATTGCTGGGCCTGAGTTCATTTACAAGTTCAGAACAATGGATCCCCCCGCCCAAAGTCTAAATAGGGACATACCAATCCTCTCTCCCTAAAAGTAAAGGTATCCCCTGTGCCAGCACCAGGTCATGTCTGACCCTTGGGGTGATGCCCTCTAGCGTTTTCTTGGCAGACTCAATACGGGGTGGTTTGCCAGTGCCTTCCCCAGTCATGACCGTTTACCCCCCAGCAAGCTGGGTGCTCATTTTACCGGCCTCGGAAGGATGGAAGGCTGAGTCAACCTTGAGCCAGCAGCTGGGATCAAACTCCCAGCCTCATGGTGAGACAGCAGGTGGGCTGCTTTACCACCCTGAGCCACAAGAGGCTCCTCCTCTCTCCCTACAGATGCTAATTTTCTGCCCCCCCTGCTAATTTTCTGCGTTTGCTGGCAGGGGCTCATGGGAATTGTAGTCCATGAACATCTGGAGGACCACAGGTTGTCTACCCCAGCTGGAAGGAACATCAAACCAACCTGACTTTCATGTTCCTACCAGCAGCCAAGGTGCAGATGCGACAGTGGAGTTCTCACAAACCGCAGCAGCAGCCATTGGCCCAAAATCAAACACCGTCCCAGATTGCTCCCCTCGCAGGGCAGAAGAAAGATCACCAGGCTTGGTCTGGTGTTGGTCTCTACAGTGCTACTGGGTTTGAATCTAGCTACTCTACTGCAGACCGACATGGCTGCCCTCTGAAACTGGGGGTCCCCAACACGACAACCATGACACCATAGCCCCCTCTAACACCTTTCTTGGGGGTCACCAAGCTGACTGCAGTCCTTCCCATGGATCACGGGGATGTGAGGCCCAGCCCTGCCGGGGAAACATGCCCCTTTTGCAGATATTCCTTTCAAAGAAATCTTCAAAAGCCAACCGAATTATTATTTTATGCCGCCTTTGAAATGGAGAGTGGCCGTCACTCTGCGATGAGTGATATCCTTCCCGACCCAAGGCGTAGGAGCCCAGCCCCCGTTCAAACCTTTTGATTTGTGTTTAATTCAGACTTCAGTCAAAGCACTTTGGGTTTCCAGCAGGAGGTCGCATCTGTTCAACTTTCCCTTCGCTTTTCAAAGGCCATGCCAAGGGAACTGCTCTCTTTGTGCATTCTCACCCGTCACATGCGCTCTCCTGCCGCATGTCACAAAAAGACAGAGTGAGCCACATCAGTCCAGGATTTGGGGACAGGGAAGTTCACGGACATGAACCCTGCTGTCATTTCAGCTGGTGTCCGAGGGCCTCTTTCAGGTGGGTACCCTGTATGCAGCCAAAAGAAATGCTTCTTGGACAGCCAGAAAGCAAGCACTCCCCATCAGAAAAGCCCCTTGATTGTATCTGTCCAACAACGGCCTTTTTGTAGGATCGACAATCCCAGGATGTGAAAGTCCTGGAAATCTGGAAGGAGCAGTGCCTTTGCAGGGGAGAATCCAGCAAGAGATTTCACCTAGAACCGATGGCATACCAATAGTGTTTCACAAGTATGGGAGAAGCTTGATCTCATCTCAGAAGCTAAGCAGGGTCAACACATAAGACCCCTGCTGGAACAGATAAGTAGCTCATCTAGTCTAGCATCCCAACTCACACAGTGGCCAACTAGTTCCTCCGGAGGGCCAACCACAGGGCAGAGAGACTGAGACCTTCATAAGAACATGAGAAGAGCCCTGCTGGATCAGACCAGTGAGGGTCCATCTAGTACAACCTCCTGTCCCACACAGTGGCCAACCAGTTCCATTGGACAGCCAACAACAGGGCAGAGAGGTCAAGGCCTTCCCTTGAAGTTGCCTCCTAGATCTGGGATTGAGAGACTTAGTGCATCTGTATGTGGACGTTCTGCTCAGCCACCGTGACTAGTAGCCATCACTACAGCCTCTGGCAGCGAATTCCAAATTTTATTCCTGTTTCTTTCTTTTTGAGAGCCAGCGTGGTGTAGGGGTTAAAGAGCGGCAGGGCTCTAATCTCAAGAATCAGGTTTGTCCCCTACACCTCCTTAACCAGCCAGCTGGGTGTCCCTTGGGCCAGACACATTTCTCTTAGGGTTGTTCTTGTGGGGCAGTTCCCTTACAGCTCTCTCAGCCTCACAGGGTATCAGTGGTGGGGAGAGGAAGGGAAAGGGGGCGGTAATCGGCTTTGGGACTCCTTCAGGACGTAAAAAGCAAGTTATTAAAAAACAGCTTTTCTTTTACTCTTCCACAAGCACTAACCTGCTCTCCGGCGGCTTCTCCAGCGTTTTTCGAGGCATCCATCGGGATGGAGTCAGATGCTGCGGGTTTCTTGGCCTTCACTTCTGCTTTCTGACTCTTCGGCCGGTGTCTTGCACTAAAATTCCTCTCTGCAGAAACTCCTAAGGATGGAACAACCCAAATCAGGCCATCTCAAATTCATTCCAAGGAGGCTGTTCTCCCACCACCACAATGTGGGAACCGAAAGGAAAACCAAAATAACTTAAGCAGCACAGCACCAGCCTTGGAATGTTCCTTCCTACCCCTACAGAATTCGGGTCCAGTGGCACCTTTAAGATCAACAAAGATTTAATCAAGGCGTGAGCTTTTGTGGGCAGGCACACTTCCTCAAATACAGTGTCTGTATGCATTCCTCAGACATTGTATCTGTGGAAGTGTGCATGCACATGAAAGCTCATGCTTTCACTGACAAGTTCCAGTGGGTGAGCGATAGGGTTGAGAGTGTCCTGGATAGTGCAGGGGGTTGGACTAGATGACCCAGGAGGTCCCTCCCAACTCTATGAGCCTATGATTCTCTCAAAGGAGCTTACATTTATCTTCCCTTCCTCTCCCCACAACAGACATCCTGAGAGAGTTTTGGGAGAACTGTAGCTGGCCCAACTACATCATGCTGGTTCACGCTTCTGACAGTCTGCAAATTATGAAAAACCTAATCATTGGGTTTTTTAAAATTATTTACTCCCCCCCCCCAGGGACTCAAGTCCACTTAAACACAGAGTCAAGACAATCAAGAATGAACAATGAAACAAGATTTGGGGTGCAGAAAGCCAGGAGTGTGGGAGCCTTCCTGGCCCCACAGCCAGGGTGTCCCACAAGGTGGGGGCTGCAGCCGAGATATTGCCCATTTTGCTCAGATGAGTGAAACGTGGGAGAGCCCGGGGGAGAGAGGGCCTCAGGAACAAGGGCCTTTGGCTATATTAACACAGAATGGATCAGGAAGATGCTTTAATAAAAAAAGAAGAAGAAGAAGAAGAAGAAGAGTTGGTTCTTATATGCCACTTTTCCCTACCCGAAGGAGGCTCAAAGCGGCTTACAGTCACCTTCCCATTCCAAGAAATGGGAACGTGGCTTGTACTGCTGCTTACAGTATGTATTTATCTTGCTCTCAAGGCATCACTTTCCACTTTATAATACCAGTTTTGTCATGGCTAACATGGCAGAATATTTAGGCTGGGTTTTTAGAGGTCTGCAGCCCCCCCCCCCCCCCAAGTTGTATTACGTGGCACGTCTGAGGTCTTGTCCCGTTGACGGCATGAACTTTCCCCTGGTAACCCGCCTTGAGTCTTGATTAAGAAAAGCTGACTGTGAATAACGCCAGTCTCCAACAAGGGAAAGATGAGTGATCGTGGATGGCAAAACTCATGAAGCTAGGAGTCTCAAAACTTGGGCACTCGTTCCCAGATGACGATGGGACTAGTGCTAAAGCCGAAGAAGATCGGAGCGTCCTGAGCTTAGACCCAAGAATGTCCTTCTGCAATTCGCAATAGAAGCAAAGGTTTCGACAGAAGGAGCCAGGAAAGGGCAGGCAGGCAGGGGAAATGGCAAATATCCCCTCCATTATAAGAGAGCCAGCTTGGCATAGCAGTTAGGAGCGTGGACGTCTAATCAGGCGAGCAAGATTTGATTCCGTACTCCTCCACATGCAGCCGCTGGGTGACCTTGGGCTAGGCACAGCCCTGACAGTGCTGTTTTGACGGAGCAGGAATATCAGAGCTCTCTCAGCCTCCCCTCCCTCACAGGGTGTCTGTTGTGGGGAGAGGAAAGGGAAGGTGACTGTAAGCCGCTCTGAGCCTCCTTCGGGTTGAGAAAAGCGGCATAGAAGAACCAACTCTTCTTCTTCAGTAATCTCAGGGCTCTCTCAGCCCCACCTCCCTCACAGGGTGTCTTGTGGGGAGAGGAAGGGAAGGCGACTGTAAGCCACTTTGAGCCTCCTTCGGGTTGAGAAAAGTGGCATATAAGAACCAACTCTTCCTTCTTCTAAAACAAAGGGGGGTTAACAACTTCCCTGTCTTGTCAGAGTTTGTGTGGTGCAGCTGATAGAAAGGTCACCAAAATGGCACCCACCAATACTTCACCTGGTGTCTGCCAAGTGGTTTCAAAAAATGGGTGGGGCCTGGAAGGGCTGGTTTGGACTCAGCAGATGTCTCTCCCTAGTCAAAGAAAAGGAACCGACGGAATGATGCACTAGAGATGCTTCTAAAAACGAACACGGAAGATGACGAGAACACGTTTCAACAGCCAGAGAAGAGAGGTTCTCATCTCCTTCTCCTGCACAGCTGGAACATTCTTACAAGTGTCAACCCGGCCATTCACCCAGCCCTGTGCCAACGCGTACCGCTGCTCCGGCCTGCACCCACGCTTCTTTCGGCTCCCAAGGGACCCTGATCACCAGGAAGGAGGAACTGGTCGACGTGTGAGCTAAAAGGCTTATCGGCTGATTAAACGAGGTGGACCTCTTGGACTTGGGGCCACAAGAGCATTTTGCAACATGGGCCCTGAGGTCATAAATCATGCCCATGCAGCTCTCACTGCAGGGGAAAAAAATACATTTCAGAGCAGTAAGGATGGGATCTAAGGGCAAACTCAGGGGCGCTGTTTTATACAGAAATGGATACGCAGGCAAAGGTACCACGTGAAGGTGCCTGAGGTTGAAGATTGCTTGTCCCCCTGTTTCGAGACGGACGACTGTGACTGGCAGCTGCTGCCAAGAATATTGGGCAAAAATCTTTCCCCTGCAGCAGACTTTGGGTGAATGTTGGCACCTACCTGACACTCAATGGATGCAGAAAGTGCTTCCCTTGACCAGTGCCTGCCTTTGAAACAGTAGAGGCCTCATATAGTTTTATCTGGCTGGCTGATCCACAGAATTGACTATGGTCCAGACCAGGGGTAGTCAAACTGCGGCCCTCCAGATGTCCATGGACAAATGCTGGCAGGGGCTCGTGGGAATTGTAGTCCATGGACATCTGGAGGGCCGCAGTTTGACTACCCCTGGTCCAGACTGTCCAGAGTACAGAATATCGTTTTATTAACAGGAGTTAACTTGATATATCACTTTTGTAATTCTTTTAATTTATGTATGCTGTTTTTATTTCATGCCTGACCATTGATAAAGGTGGTAACGCCAAGCAGAAGAAGAAGAGTTGGTTCTTATAAGCTGCTTTTCTCTACCCGAAAGAGTCTCAAAGCGGCTTACAGTCGCCTTCCCTTCCTCTCCCCACAACAGACAGCCTGTGAGGTGGGTGAGGCTGAGAGAGCCCTGAGATTACTGAAGAAGAATACTTGGTTCATAGAGGCCACTTTTCTCTCCCCGAAGGAGTCTCAAAGCGGCTTCCAATAACCTTCCCTTCCTCTCCCCACAACAGACGTGAAGTGGGTGAGGCTGAGAGAGCTCTAGAAGAACTGCTCTATGAGAACAGCTCTAACAGGACTCTGACTGGCCCAAGGTCACCCAGTTGGCTGCATGCAGGGGAGGAGTGGGAGATCATACCCGGCTCACCAGATTAGAAGCCCACACTGCTAACCGCAACACCAAAATGCATCTGGTCAGTGGAGACAATGGTATGCATTATGCACTAATTTCCTTTAGGCTATGCAATAAGCTTTGGGTTTCTAATTTTATAAATATTAGTACTTTAGAGAGCCAGTTTGGTGTAGTGGTTAGGAGTGTGGACTTCTAATCTGGCATGCCAGGTTCGATTCTGTGCTCCCCCACATGCAACCAGCTGGGTGACCTTGGGCTCGCCACGGCACTGATAAAACTGTTCTGACCAAGCAGGAATATCAGGGCTCTCTCAGCCTCCTCTCCCTCACAGGGTGTCTGTTGTGTGTAGAGGAATGGGAAGGCGACTGTAAGCCGCTTTGAGCCTCCTTCGGGTAGAGAAAAGCAGCATATAAGAACCAACTCTTCTTCTTCTTCTTCTACTTAATTTTATAAACTGTATTCTAGCCTACACAGGCTTAAATTCATTCCCCTTATTTTGACCTTTTGGGGTTCTTGACAAAAATCTTTTACTTCACTTCCCAGCTGGTCTTTTCCTTTTCTTTTTAAAGGGAGATTATTATTCCTCTTATCATTAGACTTAAAGACTGCCTCTCTCCCAAGCAGTGGGAACTGAACCTGGGACCTTCTGCATGCCAAGCAGATGTTCTACGGCTCAGCCACAGCCACAGTCGTCACAAATCTGGACCAGTCAGACAGAAAAGTAAGAACATAAGGGAAGCCCTGCTGGATCTGGCCAACGTCCCATCCGGTCCAACACTCTGCATCACACAGTGGCCAACACCCAGGGGCCCTCAGGAGGGCCACCAGTGGGGCCAGAACTCTAGAAGCCCTCCTGCTGTTCACCCCCAAGCACCAAGGATACAGAGCATCCCTGCCCCAGACATAAGAGAAGCCATGCTGGATCAAGCCAGTGGTCCATCTTCTCTGTATCACACAGCAGCCAAAACCCAGGTGTCATCAGGAAATCCACCAGCAAGGCCTTTCCTCATGGTTCAAGGAAGCTTACAATAATGAGCTATTCAAAGCTGTTCAGCACATTCACATAACACTGGCTGAATAGGACAGCTGCCTATTTTGAGTCTTTTCAGCAATCGTACCTGGGATATACACCAGAGTCTGGTCTTCGTCAGAAACTGAGCAGGATCTCGTTCAAGGAAAGCAACGGAAACATATTTCTAAGGTCCCAAGTTAGAAAACATGATAATATGCCATGAAAGCAATACACGCCTGTGAACACTCTCCTCCACCACAAAAAGAAATGGCTTGCAGGAAACAGAATGCGTGGGAACCATTGTCTGCTTCTCATCGGAGAGATCTCAGCCCAAAGCCTGCCCTTTACGAAAGACCCCAGAAGTAGCTTTAATCGGAAAGATAATGAACCGCTGCATTTACATGTACTAGGTGTGAGCATTCAAAGAACTCCTGCAAGCTGTGCATACAGCTCATGCTGCAGTCACTGAAGTACAGACGTGGATTCCACACTTTATGCTTAAATCCCAGAAAGCCATTTGAGGTGCCGAAACACAGAAGTTAGGAGCAGGACATCCAGAAGAGGGGCTTATCAATCATGGCTGCATTCACAGAATCGTGGAGTTGGAAGGGACCTCCAGGGTCACCTAGACCAACCCCCTGCAGAATGTAGGAAATTCCCAACTCCCTGCTCACCCACAGTGACCACAATTCCATGCCCAGGTGATGCCCCCCCCAAAAAAAAACCAAGAATCCCTGGCCAGTCTGGCCTGTAAACAAGTGACCTCCTGACCCGAAAGTGGCGATCGGCATTTCCCCGGGTATGCAAAAAAGGGCCACAAGAGCCAAGCACCGACACGATCCCTTCTGGCCACCCACTTACCACCTGCTTGAGTTCACAGAATCATTCCGAAGTCACATTAAGCCTGCAGGCTGCCAGGTTCACACCTTTCTCCTCTCCTTTTTCAAACACAGCCCCGAAGAAACCCGGGCTTTGAGCAAATCCCAGCTACCCGCGATATACGAACAGGCAAGCAGGCAGCTCAAGCAGAACTAGTTTTCTGCCCCCAAGAGGGATTCCAGGCCAGCCTGATCTCCTCAGCTCTCGGAAGCAAAGCAGGATCAGCCCTGGCTGGGATTGGGAACGGGAGACTGCCAAAGCCAGGGTTGCAATGCAGAGGAAGGCAATGGTTCTTTGGTCCATTTAACGCACATGAAGCACGACCCTGCCTTTTTCCAAATCAGATCACAGGTCCATCAAAGTCAGCAGCTCTCTGCGGTTTCAGGGGAAGGTCTTCCATGTCACCTCCTGCCTGGTCCTTTCAACTGAAGATGCTGGGGATTGAACCTGGGAACTTCAGCATGCCAAGCAGAGGCTCTGCCACTGGGCCAGGTTTCAGGTCAAGGTCTTTCCCATCACCACCTGCCTGGACTTTTCAACTGGAGATGCTGGGGATTAAACCTGGGAACTTCATCATGCTAAGCAGAGGCTCTGCCCCTGAGCTGCAGCCCCACACATGACACTGCCTTCTACTGACTCAGACTGCAACAACCAGGCAACCAATCACAGCCCCTCTGTCGAGGGATGTGCGACAGGCCTACCAAGCCAAGTGATCCCTTCCCAGCTGAGTTGGCCCCAACTAAGACTCGGCGTCAGGAACAAGAGCAGTCTCCTTCGCCCAGAGCCAAGAAACTCCTACCCCAAGAAATGAAAAACACATGAAGGCACGCACAGCAGAAATCAACAACACCCCCCAGGGAAGAGAGTCCAAAAATAAATGCACAGAGCCTTCAACGGCAAGTCACAACCCGTGGTGCGTGCTAGCCGTTCCGCTAAATACCGTGACGGGAGCGACAAGACCAAAATGACACCAAGCCGTCCTGGAGAAATCCAAGCAATTCTCAAGACAAAGGGAAGCCCAGTCCTCTCCTTCTCCTGGTGAATGTATGTTTCCCAGCAACTATTCAGACAGAAGAAGAAAAGTGCAAGAGTCCCATAGTAGGCTAACTAGATTTGTGGCAGGGAAGGAGCTTTCATGAGTCACTTCCTCAGATAGATCCAGATGTTAGAAGGAGAAAAGAGCAAGATTCCAGGGGCACCTTTAAGACAAGCAAAATCTGTAGCAGAGGAGGATCTTTCATGAGTCACTGCTCACTTCTTCAAAGGCCTTCCTGTATCTGAAGAAGTGAGCAGGACTGCCTAAAGGTCCTCCTTTGCCACAAATTTGGTTAGTCTTGAAGGTGCTCCTGGACGCTTTTCTCTCGCTGTACGGCAAAGTAATATGGCTACCATCGTGATCCAACAACCTGCCACGCTAGCAACATCTCGCTCCTCATCTAGAAAAGAAACAGCTTCCCTCTGAAATATAATTATTCAAAAACAGTTAGGGCACCTCTCCTGCCTGGGGCGGCTTCAGAAATACAAAAGGATAAACGAAAACAGTTAAAAAGAAAACATGAAAAGATCAAATCCAAAATTAAAAGCACAGAGCATACAAAGACAACCCACGAAATGCCAGAATATCAGGGAACCAGAAAAAGGAAGGGTTAAATTCCTCGCTGTGGGAGCCAGCTGGAGTGACCGGCTGCTCCAAGTGCTCTGATTGGCCGGCACTTTGAAGGACTGTCCACTTACCCACTCCACTTTAGGAAGTGCAGGCACCCAGACCCAATTCTCACTTCTGCTGAGTTGCTCAGGATGGGTTTCCTTCCCGGAACCTCGGCTCTGTCCGGCCTTCCCCTTTTCACTTCTGACTAAAGAATCTGGCACCACCCTGCCCTCTCCAGAGTACAGGCTCCACACAAGGCCCACAAGGCCAGGGTGACACAGTGCCACACCCAGTGGGGAGACTTTTTTTTTAAATTTATTTTATATTTCTAGCCTGCTCCTCTTGATCCAGTCATCTCAGGGCAGTCTACATCATATAAACAATTACAATGTGCAATTACAATGTCCAATAAAAGCATACAACAAAAAATACATTAAGGGGGGGGGGGCTAGCCATAATTTCCCAGCCTGTACTCTGTGCTACTGGGAAGATTTAACATGAGGTCCCAGAAGAAGGGAAGGATAAAAAAAGAAGAGTTGGTTTTTATACCCCACTTTTCACTGCCCAAAGGAGTCTAAAAGCAGCTTACACAGCCTGTGAGGGAGGTGGGACTGAGAGAGCCCTGATATTACTGCTTGGTGAGAACAGCTCTGTCAGGGCTGTGACTAGCTCAAGGTCACCCAGGTGGCTGCTCACCAGATTAGAAGCAGCTGCTCTAAACCACCTTCACTCTTTTTGAATCATCACCTCATTTGGGAAACACCAATCTTCCATGGAACGCAAGGAGAAGGCAAGAGTTTGGATCAACAGAGGAAGAAGAGGAATTCCACCATGCCTCATTATGCCCACCACAGAAGTGTCTGGAAATGGCTCATCAGAAGTATATATAGTGTCTTAATGGCCAGACTGGGTCTGAGAGGCCCAAGTTCAAATCCCTACTCTGGTATGGAAGCTGGCTGTGTGACCTTGGGCTGGTTGCAGCCTCTCAGCCTAACTTACCTCACAGGGCTGCTGTGAGGCCCCCACCTGGTGGAACGAGCTCCCAGAGAAGCTAAAACAGTTCCGCAGGGCCTGCAAAAGGGAGCTCCACCAGGCATATGGTTGAGGTCTATCTCAATCACCGCTTCCCATTGGCCCCCAAGCCTCCCTCCAATGGCAACCACTACAAATTCGCCCATCCCACTGGGACTCAGTATGAGTTTAATTCAAGGCTCTTCGCAGTATTCCACCGTTCTATAATGTTATTATTATGTCAATGTTATTGTTTTCACTATGGAACTACCTGTATTGTTCTTGTTTCATGTAAACCACCCTGAGCCTTCAGGGAGGACGGTATATAATATAAATATACAATTCTAACTTTCTTATTTTGTCTTCATAACAAGCCGGTAAGGTGCATGGGACTCAGAGAGACTATTCCAAAGTCATAGCAGAATTCAGATTTGAAAACTGGTGTCCCAGACCTCAGTGCAAAACACAAGCTGCTCCTTTCAACCAATTCTGCAGAAAAACCTCTGGCAAGACAGGCTCTTTCTCTGCATATTCAGCAATTCAACATGGAAGGCAGACTTCCAACAAGTGGGACTCACCACCATCAAGAATTAAACCTGAGTTGCTCAACAGAAAGAGGTTCAACAAGGATGAAAATCTACTTACGCTGTTATGGGAAAGGGTAGATGTTCAAAGCGGGGAAGCCCCTGGTTCAAATTTCACCAGAATCTATTAAGGCTGGGACTAAGCGTTAAGTCCTATAATACCCGCATAAACCAACAAAACTTTCAGGCCATAGGTTTTTGTGAGTCAGAGACCAAGAGGAATGAAGAATGAAGTCTTCGTATCCCAGTCGGAGGACGGGAGAGCTGTTAAAGAGAGTCCCCACATCTGCCAAGGGAAGCCTCAACTCTTGAAAACTTATGCCTGGGAAATCTTTTGGGGACGTGCACCGCAGACCAGCATGACACACTTTCTAAAGTTCGGGACAACAATGAAAGACACTCGCATTCTTGCCTGGGAAGGCCAGTCCACAGCCACAAGCCTGAACTACCTCGCAGGACTGTTGTGAAGGGAGAGGCTCATCCGCCGCCCTGCGGGGAAAGGCGAGAGAAGGATTAAAGAAGGCAGGAAAGCGAAGAGCCAGCCGTGAAAACGACCCACCAGGAGCCCTCTCCCGCGCTCAAGGCGTTCCAGCCGCGCAGTCCCTCACAACAACCCTGCAAGGTAGGCTCGCGCCCACTAAGAAGCCGAACCGCCGGCCCTGCTGCCGCTCCTGGGCCCGAGTTATCTCCGCTGGCGACACTCCCACGCCCCGCCGCCCCTCGCCGCCCGCAAGGGAAGGATACGGCCCCGACTCCAGTACGCGGCTCCTTCCGGTCTCGGCCCCGCGGCCACATCCGCCATCTTGAAACAACCGCCACTCCCAGCGTCCCTCCGCCCAGCCACGCCCACCGCCCGCCAAGCCCGCTCCCCATTGGCTACCACGCCCCGGCTTTGCCCAGATACGGCGCCGGCGAGGAGGCAGCCTATCGTCGCCGTTCCCGGAAGGCTCCAAGCGAGGGCTGGGCGGGGTTGAAGCCTCGCCCGCTGCTTCACGGGAGTTGGAGTCCGGCGATCCACGGCTTCCTCCGCAGCGGGTTCAAAGCGGACTACGACTCCCGTGAGACAGCGCGCCTCCGTAGGCGGAAGCGAGAGGACTACGGGCCCCACAATCCCCGGCGGCGGTCGAGGACGGGTCGTGCGCGGGGCCAAGTGGGCTGTCTTTCCGTGGCCCGGCGCCTGCGGGAGGATGGAGGAGAGGGCGGCGCGCGGCGGCATCCAGCCCCACCTGGACAGGCTCACCTTGGGCGTCACCCGCATCCTACTCAGGCTCCGGGGTTGGCATGGCAACCGCCGCTCGCAGGCCACGAGGGGATGCCAGCCTCCCGGTGGGGCCGGGATATCTCCCGGAATTGAAGCACGCCTCCCGGGAAGCACCATGGCCCAACCCCCCTGGGATCCCTCTCCACGTTGCATCCCCCTAAAGGCTCCAGACATCCCCAACAAAGGCTCCTGGTGGCAGCAGAGGACGGGACCCACAGGGATGGGCTTAGTCACGGGGAGAACTGAGCCGGCCAGATATCAGGGCTCACATGTCACAGTCAGGGTAGTTCAGTAGTGGAAGGGACCGATCCTGCATTGAGCTGGGGGGGGGGGGTTTGAATGGGATTCATGCTAACCTTGCTCAACTCGTGTCTCCATATTCCTCACAGTTCTGTTTTTCCTTTTGTTTTTGGAAACCACAACGGAATTCCTGGGGATTGATTGGCTGTTTGGACAAAGAATTATCATTGGCTGTATTTGGTTGTGTGACACAGTCTACTGATGTAACAGAATTGATTTTTGCTGTGTATTCCCTGTCATGTAAGGAGTTCTTAGTCTGACGAAGAGTGCTTGCACTCGAAAGCTCACGGCCTGAATAAATCTTTGTTGGTCTTAAAGATGTCTGACTGTACTCTGATTTTATTGTGCTCCTTCATAGGGAGTCTGTTGTGGGGAGAGGAAAGGGAAGGCAAACGGAAGCCGCTTTGAGCCTCCTTCGGGTAGAGGAAAGCGGCATATAAGAACCAACTCTTCTTCTTCTGCAGTAATCTCAGGGTTCTCTCAGTCTCCCCTCCCTCACAGGGTGTCTGTTGTGGGGAGAGGAAAGGGAAGGCGACTGGAAGCCACTCTGAGACTCTTCTTGGTAGAGAAAAGTGGCATATAAGTACCAACTCTTCTTCTCCTTCTGGAATGGGATATTCCCAGAGAGGGACCTCTGCTGCTTTGGAGGGTGGAGTTTATGGCATTATACCCTGCTAATGCCATAAAGCCAGCCATGTTCTCCAAGGCAACCGACCTCTGGCACCTGGTGCAGAGCCAGGCTCCATGTTATGTTTTCCCCACAGATATTTTTAATTGAACATCTCAAGTCTTCAGGCAGAGTTTCTGTTTGATCTAGGATCCGGCTCAGACTCTTAGAAAACCTGCTGATTCTTCCGCCCTCAACCGTTTTCCCATGACCGATGCCTCCATCCCGCCCTGGCCCTTTCCTTTGATCTTGGAAGGACCAAATTTATTCTGTTCATAATCTGTGGGTGTGTTATCGCCTCTCTTCTGGAAGTCGGGGTTTGCTGATTGGCCCGCCTGTCAAACAGAGATAGATTTCTATGTCAGGCCAGAACGAAATGATTTCAGCGTGAATTTGGGGAAAGAGAGAGAGACATTTCTTCCACAAAGAGCCAAAGGGGACGAACTGAATGACCTAAAAGGATTTTTTAAAGCCATCTTAGCCTTTGATGCTTCAAAGACTTACATCTGCTGGCTTTCTTCTTTCGCTTGCGATGCGGCCCTGGGGTCTAGGCCTCTGCTGCCAGAGTAAGTCAGACCGTACTGCTAGAAAATCTCAGAAACCTTTACTGAACAGACATATCAAAAAGGGGAGCGATTGTTTCTCCCCATCTCCTCCATCTAGGTCAGGGTTGTATGAAGCCCTGGGATTTCTTGACGACCCTGGAAGGGTTTCCCAAATGGGTGGGAGTTGTGTATATTTGTATATTTCAATTTGTTAAACATTTATCGGGTGATATGACCATATGTGATAATGTCACCCTGCCCCTCCCCTCCCAAAATAGTCAATGATGGTCCTGGGGGGGGGGGGTGGGAAGGGGAGGGGCCCCGGGTGGGCGTGTCCTCAGCTCTGCTTCCCTATTCTGCCCAAACACAATACTTCTGGAGTTTCTCAAGGCCTCAAGAATGTTTCAGGGGTCAATGGTCAAAAAGTTGAGAAAGGCTGATCTAAGTCTATACATTTCTGCACTCTTGGATTTATACCTCATCAGAATGGCAGCTTAGGCATCCTTGAGGGACTCAAATCGTGTTCCTGTTGAGTGTTCTTTGAGTTTTGGGAACAAAAGATGTCTGGAGTGGGCTGCCCTGTTTCCCTTTGCGTGCCTGTAAAGGACCTTCAGGTCTCAGCCAAGTCATGGTGACCCTGTTGGGTTCCCAAGGGAAGAGACGAGCAGAGAGGGTTTGCCATTGCGTGTCTCAGGGCAGTGAGTGACCCTGGGCTGCCCCTGCTTAGCTTGTAAGACCTGGCCAGGTCAAGCTCACCTGAGCCATCCGGGTGAGGCAAGAGACGAATGGGGGGGGGGGGTTGCTGTTGCCTGCCTCTGCATGTCATCCCTGGACTTCCGGGGGGGGGGTTGTCTCTCATCCATATTCTAACCTAGTCCAACCCCGGAGCAGGGGGCAACTTTAATTTTCGTTCTTCAGCCTCCTTCCCCCCTTCCATACCACTTCTTCACCACCACCAATAGCTGTTTTAAAGGCCCAACTGATGCTTGGGTCCCCACCTGTGCAGCCCTAGTCTCAGGGGCCTTTTAGAGAAGGTCTCCTGAGGCTTCCGTTGCCAGTCCCAGGGCAAGACCAGCCGTTCTGGTTGCAGACACACGCTGTGCATTCCCTGGGGAAGCTTCCACCATTTCACGCTTTTCCTTCTTTCTAGAAGCAGCTCTGGGAGTGGCCAGCCGAGCGGCACGCCATCATTTCGTGGGAGCAGGTGGGCGGGCCTTTCTTAGGGGGCAGTTGGGGAGAGGGGAGAAGAGTCACATCGCGGCCTTTGCCGTGCCGCCCACGTTTCTGGCCTGGTCCGGATCGCCCCGGCTGACAGTTTTGTCCAATCTTGGAAGCTGAGCAGGGCTGGCCTTGTGAGAATTCAAAGAGGCAGGCAATAGCAGACCACCTCTGAACATCTCCTGAATGGCCTAGACTGGCCTCCTCTCACCATATCTCAGAAGCTAAGCAGGGTCGGCCCTGGTTAGGACTTGGAGGGGAGACCATCAAGGAGGTCCTGTGCAATTAATCTCCTGGAGAAAATGGCTGCTTTGGGGGGGGGGGGCTGTACAGCATTATGCCCTGGTGGGATGAGATCCCTTGCCTCTCCACATCCTGCCTCCCCAGGCTCCACCCCCAAGTTCTCTTGTTTATTTCCAACCCGGAGTTGGCAACCCCATTTGGTCTTCCCCTGTTTTCCATCTCTGGCACTCTGGGATTCAGAGAGATCCCTCCTCTGGCCAGAGAGGGGAGCCCTTGAGCTACCAGAGAGTTCAGTGCCAGGAAGACGGTCCTCCTTCCTCAATCTGCCTCATCCTTTCCCCTTTAACTGGCAGTCTCAGGACGGGCCAGTGCTCCGTCTTTTCAGAGCCCAGTTTCTTGAGGCCCACACACGTTGCAACCTCCAGCTGCAGCCAGAGCGGCCAAGTTCCCTGCCCCTTAAAGACCAGCAAAGTGGCTACGGAATTTCATCACAAATCTTAGATTGGCTGGGTAGGACGACCCTTTGGGGCACCTCTAAAGTCTAACCATCCGTCTTTCAAGAGGACACGGGACTATCTAAGCAAACTTGAACACTTGTTCATAAATTCATCCGCATTACAAGACTCTATAATTTTTTCATCCAGTTTGTATCCATCTAGTCCCCTCTGCTTATTGTGAATCCTCTTCTTGTACCTAGGCTTGCCAACTCCAGGTGGTGGCTGGAGATTTCCTGGGATTACCGCTGATCCCAGAGGGCAGTTCCTTCCCAGAGCCCTGCTCTCCTCAGGCTGCACCCTCCGAAGCTCCAGGTCCTTCCCAATCCGGAGCAGGCAATCTCTTCTCGGGCCAGTGGAAGGGTCCAGATCAGCCTCAGGTCCCCCAGCCTGTCCTTGCAGGAGGAGTGACCCAGTCATGTCTGCCTGCCCAGTTCTATGCTGCTCCTGCCTCTGCCGTAAGGACAAGGGTTCCTCCCCATCATGCACAGAGCAGAGGCCAAACTCTGGCTCACTGGCCTGGATGCTGCTCTCTGCTATTGGATGCTGCTCTCTGCTATTCAGCACTTAAGGGCAGGAAGGCATGATGGCTGGATCCAGACACTGGATATGGTTGCTGCTCTCCAGGTGGGGCCAGGAATTCTCTTGGAATTATAAGTGATCGCCATGAAGGTAGCTTCAGGTGGGTGGGTGGGTTGGCCTGAAGCAACAGAACAAAATTTGAGTCCAGTGGCACCTTGGAGACCAGCAAAGTTTAATTCCGGGTAGAACAGCCAGCTTGGTGTAGTGGTTAGGACTGCGGACTTCTAATCTGATGAGCCTGGTTTGATTCCCCGCTCCTTCATATGCAGCCAACTGCGTGGCCTTGGGCTCACCACGGAACTGATAAAGCTGCTCAGACTTTCTTCAGGCAACCTCCAGCCTGCAGTGACCGATCGGAAGAACAAGTAGGGTGGCGTACCACAGAGCTCAGGGGAAGTGGAAGTCCTAAAGCGATGCCCGATCCCTGCTGCCCTCCCCATCCCTAACCCTCCCCCTCCCACAGCACTGCCCCCTCCTAAATAGCTCCAGGAATTCTCCAAATTCTCCACAGCAAAGTTGGCCACTCCGCTAGCAGAGCGATTTCAACATGCACTAAAATTTGTTGCTGGCCGTGTCCCTTCATAGTAAACATAAGAACCCGTTTTTAAAAAGATGTGAGCTTCTTATCCCTCTGCGTCACGTCGTGTTCCCAACCTCCAGGTTGTCCCTGGAGATTCTCAGCTCTTATGATGGACCGCCAGGTGACCCAGACCAGTTCCCTTGGAGAAAAGGGCTGCTCTGAAGACTGCGTGGAGGTCCCACCCTGCCTAGGCTCCGCCCCCAAATAGCTAGGGATTTCCCCACCCGCGCTGGCCACCCTCCTTCCCCACCAGCTTCCTTGTTTGTTCCCCTTTTGCCCCTCCCAGCCAGGTGGTTTTTCCTGCAGGTGGAATATTAAAAGTAAGTAAAGGATTTTAAGTGCCTGTTGACACCCAGGAAAGCTGGAACTGCCCCCTTCTCCCTGCTCTTTCTGGGGGTTCCTGGGCCTGTAATAGAGTTGAAACCAAAGGAATACCAAAGTCTGACCTGCGTTTCCCTTTTGCTTTGCCTGGAGCCACTTGGGGCATCTCCCTCCTCCTCTGGACGCTGCGCTGGAGTGTCTCTGCTGCTGGACTTTCTTGCAGAGGGCTGGCGTTTAGGGCTGCATCTTCCCGCAAGGTAGGGAATCCACAGGCAGCTGGACGGGCAGACGGACAGACAGACAGGCCGGGGATGTTGAAGAGGTCCCGCCCGCTCAGGGCAGAGGTCCAGTGGCAACAGTCCAGGAGGTCAGACGTGACGCAGGCCGACAAGAATGCCTGGACGGAAGCGCCTGGGCTGGTGGATGGACGCTTCGGGCAGGCGGCATGATCCATCCAGGCAGAAAAGCGAAGGACAAGCTGCCTTGTGGGCCGTGCTGGAGGCAGGGGCTCGATTCTGCAGGAACAGAGAGTGCAGGGGGATGGGGTCAGCCGTGTCCGTGATGAACTTAAGCCTTTACTTACCCCACTGTTTTCTCTAGCAGGGGCCATGGCTCAGGGGAGAATAGGTGGCAGGAGTTGTCACGGAGGGGGCTCTTAACAGCAGTGGAATTAGTTCAGCAGTGGAACAGGCTGCCTGAGGAGGTGGGGAGCTCCCCGTCACTAGTGGTCTCCAAGCAAAGGTTGGATACACACTTTTCTTGGATGCTTTAGGATGCTCTGGGCTGATCCTGCATTGAGCAGGGGGTTGGACTAGATGGCCTGTGTGGCCCCTTCCAACTCTATGATTCTATGATTCTATGATTTTATAACTGCAGGGGAAAGTGGGGCAGCCCCCTGTTTTCCTGGCTGGGGCTTTTGTGTCTTTAACAGCTGCCCTTCAGGCAGAAACGGGACAGGTCATACTTTCCCCATAAGCTGTGTCAGAGAAGCTGTACCTGTGCAACTTCAGCCTGTTGTGCCAGAAGAGGAGGGGGCCTCATCCACCCACCAGGCATGTCCAAAAGGCAGGATTCAACCAATCTCTGTGCTGAGGCCGGATATGCCCATCCAATGGCTAAAAACTGGCCCAAGGGAAGGGGCCTTGTTCCCTCTCCAAGGAGGAATGTTCTCTGTTTGCTCGTGTACCTTGAAGGAGGCACCGCCTGGTGCTGGCCTTGGTCCCCCCTTCCTTGGAGGTCACGACTTCTCAAGCCCTCCGCTCAGGGGGCCTTTGCTGCAGAATCCCTGGAATGCTTCCAAAATAGCTCACAGGCCACTGCTGGCCTCTGGGAGTGTTTCAAATGGGTCCGAAATCCCTCCCTTAGGATGTGGCCCAGCCCTATGGCACTGATTTATTGAGCCCCACATTTCTGTCCTTTTGGGGGCGTATCCTCCTGTATGCCTTTCTACTTTTTTCTCTGCATTTAAGAGCTGCCTGGCGGGCAGAAACCAAGCCGGTGAGCCTTTGCCCAGGATCCTAGCCACATTCTGGGAAACCAGAGTCCCCGCTGACCGTGTGTGTCCTCAGAACACGAAAACCCAGTTTCTTTCCCCAGTGCTGACGGGTGCGGACACACTAGCCCTGCCCGTAAGAGCAGACAGGCCCATCTGGCTCTGCTCCGAATGGGCAAGTGGAGCCAGCAAGGGACTCTTCAGATGGGAGAAATCAGGCGCAAGGGAGAGAAATCCCCACTAGGGGGCAGCAAGGTATCAAAATGCCTTCGCCTTTCGGACACTGGCCAGGGAGCCCTTGACTCCTGAAAGGCTATAGCCCCCCCTCACCCCCCCCCCCGCTCTTGTGGGTCTCTGTGAAGGGGCTACTGGGCTGAAGTCCAATGCTACTGCTCACCAGCACAACTCCCCCTTGACGCTTCCTCTCCCCAGCCCCACTGAGGACCCTCGCAAGAGGAAAAAGCCCTGGCCGTGTATGTGGCATTGGGTGTCCCCCCTGCAATGACCGTCTGCAGGGGAGGGGTGGGCTGCCAGCTCCAGGTGGGGAAATCCAGGTGGGGAAGCTGAACAGCTGGATTCCAAGCCATCACCTCAGAGACCAGCAATATTGGAGTTATACAGCACCCTCCCTGGAGACTAGCTTGGGGCGGTGAACAGCATCAAAAAAACAATAACTTTCTTAAAATGATACCAATCGAAACCATTTTAAACCACCTTTGACCAATGGCAACATCAATTGCAGCTAGGATTTCTTTGAATAGGTCTCTTGCCAGATTGAGATGGAGACGGGAGTGCTTTTTAAAAGGGCCCCGTTAGATGTTATTGGATCACTGGCCCCCGACCAAAAGCTTAGAGGAGAACTCCATTTTGCAAGCCTTGCGGAACTGACTCCCAGAAGCTCAACCCCTGAAAAACTCCTTCTTGGCAGAGTTTAAATATGAAGAAGAAGAAGAGTTGGTTCTTATCCCCACTTATCACTGCCTGAAGCAGTCTCAAAGAAGCTTACATTCACCTTCCCTTCCTCTCCCCACAACAGACACACTGGGAGGGAGGTGAGGCTGAGAGACCTCAGACAGGACTGCTTGGTGAGAACAGCACTATCAGAGCTGTGACTAGCCAAAAGTTACAAACTTGACTGCATGTGGTGGAGTGGGGAATTGAATCAGATCAGAAGCTGCTGGTCTTAATCATTGCACCAAGCTGCAAAGGAGGATTGGAACAACAGTTGTTCAAAGCATAAAATAGTTTCATTGAGAAGAGAAACAACTATGTGAATAAGAGGGGAGTGAGATAGTCCTAACAGTTTAACTGACCAACTGGCAGGGAAGCAGGGAGGAAGTGTACTCAAAGGAGCAGGAAGTCTCCGGCTGAGCCAATCAGGACACAGGAGGAGAGGATTTGAAAACATTGAATCTAACCGTGCTACTTGCACATCTCCTCTGATGCTCCCTGTTGGATATTCTGGTTGTGCTTTTGAGTCATGCACTCTACAGGCCTTGCATATTCCAACTGTTGGCCTCGAACCAAGCTCTTCTGCTGCAGACCCAAATGGGCTGAGACCTCGGAAAGCCGTGGACAGTCAGAGCTGACCCTTCCGGGCTGGGGCGAGCTGCTAGCAGACAACCTGCCAGTTCCTGGTAACTCAGAGTAGACCAAACAAGCTTTCCGCAGACCCTCCTTGCTGGATCGCAACAGCCCGGCCAAGGGGTCTGGTTCAAATCAAGAGATAAGCAGAAAGCCAGAGACGTGACTTGGATCGTATAAGGGCCTCACCGGGGCTGGCGGTATCTAATCTCATGGCTTTCTGCATGACGGATGCTTGGGCTGGACAGAGAAAAATGGCCAGCTGCTGAAATGGGAAAGGTCTCTGACCATACCGGGCCCAGCCCAGCTGAGGGGAAACTCTTGCAAGCACGTTCCCACTCAGTGAGAGACACACCTGGGACGGGATGGGGAACAACTGGAGATTCCTGAGATGGAGCCAGAGGAAGACCCTAACCCTAGGCGTGACTCCAAAGCAGCCATTTCCCCCACAGAACTGTCCTCTGGCCCTTGTGGTAATCCTGGGCGATCTCCAGCTGGTACCCAAAGCCTAGAAATGCTAGAACCAACTCAAAAGCTGAAGAGATCCCCGTGCAGAATCCCCTTCTCACCTTTCCATGCAGAAATCCTGTGCAATGCACACCATGATGATTCTGAGTGCAAATCCACCCCCAGAACTGTGCTTATACATGATTTATTTCTTTATGATATTAATATACCACCCTCCCCTGAGGCTCAGGGCAGCTTCATAGAATCACATAATCATAGAGTTGGAAGGGGCCATGCAGGCCATCTAGTCCAACCTCTGCTCAATGCAGGATCAGCCCAAAGCATCCTAAAGCATCCAAGAAAAGTGTGTATCCAACCTTTGCTTGAAGACTGCCAGTGAGGGGGAGCTCACCACCTCCTTAGGCAGCCTATTCCACTGCTGAACTATGGTTTCCTTTTTTGACCAAGTAACAGGTTTGCTGGATCGGGGAAATTTGGTTGATGTCGTTTACTTGGATTTTAGTAAAGCTTTTGACAAGGTTCCCCATGATGTTCTGATGGATAAGTTGAAGGACTGCAATCTGGATTTTCAGATAGTTAAGTGGATAGGGAATGGGTTAGAGAACCGCACTCAAAGAGTTTTTGTCAATGGTGTTTCATCAGACTGGAGAGAGGTGAGTAGCGGGGTACCTCAGGGCTCGGTGCTCAGCCCGGTACTTTTTAACATATTTATTAATGATCTAGATGAGGGGGTGGAGGGACTACTCATCAAGTTTGCAGATGACACCAAATTGGGAGGACTGGCAAATACTCCAGAAGATAGAGACAGAGTTCAACGAGATCTGAACACAATGGAAAAATGGGCAAATGAGAACAAGATGCAATTTAATTTTACTTTGGCCACCTCATGAGAAGGAAGGACTCCCTGGAGAAGAGCCTGATGCTGGGAGCGATCGAGGGCAAAAGAAGAAGGGGAAGACAGAGAATGAGGTGGATGGATGGAGTCACTGAAGCAGTCGGTGCAAACTTAAATCGACTCTGGGGAATGGTAGAGGACAGGGAGGCCTGGAGGATCATTGTCCATGGGGTCGCGATGGGTCGGACACGACTTCGCACATAACAACAAAGTGTAAAGTTCTGCATCTGGGTCAGAAAAATGAAAAGCATGTATACTGGATGGGGGATACGCTTCTAGGTAACACTGTGTGTCAACGAGACCATGGGGTAAACATGAGCAGGCAGTGTGATGCAGCGGTAAAAAAGGCAAATGCTATTTTGGGCTGTATCAACAGGGGCATCACATCAAAATCACAAGATGTCATAGTCCCATTGTATACGGCACTGGTCAGACCACACCTGGAGTACTGTGTGCAGTTCTGGAGGCTTCACTTCAAGAAGGACGTAGATAAAATTGAAAGGGTACAGAGGAGAGCGATGAGGATGATCTGGGGCCAAGGGACCAAGCCCTATGAAGATAGGTTGAGGGACTTGGGAATGTTCAGCCTGGAGAAAAGGAGGTTGAGAGGGGACATGATAGCCCTCTTTAAGTATTTGAAAGGTTGTCACTTGGAGGAGGGCAGGATGCTGTTTCTGTTGGCTGCAGAGGAGAGGACACGCAGTAATGGGTTTAAACTTCAAGTACAACGATATAGTCTAGATATCAGGGAAAAATTTTTCACTGTCAGAGTAGTTCAGCAATGGAATAGGCTGCCTAAGGAGGTGGTGAGCTCCCCCTCACTGGCAGTCTTCAAGCAAAGGTTGGAGACACACTTTTCTTGGATGCTTTAGGATGCTTAGGGCTGATCCTGTGTTGAGCAGGGGGTTGGACTAGATGGCCTGTATGGCCCCTTCCAACTCCATGATTCTATCATTCTATGATCCTAGCCCCATTCTGGGAAACCAGAGTCCCTGCTGACAGTCTGTGTCTTTAGGACACGAAAACCCAGTTTCTTTCCCCAGTGCTGACGGATGCGGACACAGTACTCCTGCCCGTAAGCGCAGACAGGCCCATCTGGCTCTGCTCCGAATGGGCAAGTGGAGCCAGCAGGGACTCTTCAGATGGGAGAAATCAGGCGCAAGGGAGAGAAATCCCCACTAGGGGGCAGCACAGCATCAAGATGCCTTCGCCTTTCGGACACTGGCCAGGGAGCCCTTGACTCCTGAAAGGCTATAGCCCCCCCCTCCACCCCTCCACCCCTCTCTTGTGGGTCTCTGTGAAGGGGCTACTGGGCTGAAGTCCAATGCTACTGCTCACTAGCACAAGTCCCCCTTGACGCTTCCTCTCCCCAGCCCCCGGGGGGACCCTCGCAAGAAGAAACGGCCCTGGCCGGGCATGTGGCATTGGTTGTCCCCCCTGCAATGGCCATCTGCAGGGGAGGGGGTGGGCTGCCAGCTCCAGGTGGGGAAATCCCTGGAGATTTGGGGACGCACATAGAGGTAGGATTGCCATCTCGGGATCGGGAAACACCAGGAAATTTGAGGGCAGAATTGGCAGCACAAAATTAGAGAACAAGTTTTGCTAGATTCGCCGACTTCTGGAGTTCACGACCTCTAGGTGGGGCCTGGAAATTTGGAATTACAACTGATCTCCAGTGTCCAGATACATCAATCTAATGGGTGTCTAGATTTTGTCTCCTTGAGTGGGATGCCTCTTTTTCTTTTAACCAGAGTTGCCTTCTGATCCCCTCCTCTCGCTTGGTCCTCTCCCTCTATACATGTGGCCTTCCATGGAGACCCTTCTCCGTCACTGCACATGGCCTTCCATGGAGATACGCGTCTCTGCAGGTCTCTCCTGGAGCCACAATGCCCTCACCCTCCCACAGATGTGACGCTGGACAAGCTGGCTATTCGGGATAGGGAAAGAACGCTTGTTCGCACAAAGCAGTTCTGTCAGAGCTCTCTCAATCCTACCATCCTCATAGAGTGCATGTTCTGGGGAGAAGAAGGGAAGGCGATCGTAAGCTGCTTTGAGGCATCCATCGGGCAGTGGAAAGCAGGCTACAAAAGCCTTCTTCACTGAGGTCCCTTCCTCCAGGGCACTTTTCTGCCATCTATGGATTGTTATTCCAGGTTATAGAATCCTAGAGCTGGAAGGGACCCAGTCCAACCCCCTGCAGAATGCAGGAAACTCACAACTACCTGCCTGCAGCAACCCCAATTCCATGCCTAGATGATGCCCCCCAACCCCCCCCCCCAAATCCTTTCCCTGATGCTCCGGCCTCCCCCTGGTTTTTGCAGTCAGAGGTGAGGTGAGAAAATGGATCTACTCTAACTGCTCTCAGGCTTGGAGAGTCCTGCGTTCCCAAGCCCCTATTCAAGGAGGAGGCAGAGGCAAACTTGGCAGAGAGAAACGTGATCCGCTCGAGGCTCCCTGCCGGAGGGAAGATCTCCCACGCCCAAACTCTTTATGACAGAGGAGCATTTGCTCTCTCCCCAGCCCCCCCCCCCCGCACATCTTACCCTGCTGCCTGCAATTAAACCCCTGCCTTGAAAGACATCCCAGCAAGGCAACTAAGCCAACACAGTGGAATTATAGGTGTGCCTTTATAAATTATAGCATCGTGCATGAAATATTCTTCTGGAATCAGAATAATGGCAGCCTGGTGCATCTTCTCCGGGGCAGGAGGCCTTGACTCGGGGCCCTCACTGACAGCTGAGATCAAAGGTGGGTTGTCTACAGAGGTTGCCAACCTCCAGGTGGCCCCGAGAGGTCTTCTGCTCTTAGGGACATTCTCCAGATGACCCAGAGCTACTTTGGAGACTGGGATGGGTGGGATTATTGTTGAAACGAGCAACTCCGCATTCCTGGATGTTGCAGGGTGATCCGTCACTCTACGGGTCTGAGCCTCCTGACCCCTTTTCTCTCTGTCTGTCTCTCTGCTTTGTCCTCTCCCTCCCTTCACATGACCTTCCATGGAGACACAGGTCTCTGCAGGTCTCTCCTATAGAAACGACACCCTCATACAGCCACGCACATGACCCCTGACCAGCTGGCCATTTGGGGCAGGGAAAATACTTTTTAGATTAGGCATCTTTCTCTTCTTTTGACTGCAACTTGGGTGTGAACTAGATCGACTTCAATCAACACAAGTTGGCCTTTTTCTCTCTTTTTCCTCCTCCAGTATACTTCTTGGGAGCCTTCTTTCCTCCACTTGGTATCACACAACTTTCCCTTATCCCAAATGGTCAGCTTGTCTGACATCATGTGTGTGGGAATATGAAGGAGAGACCTGCAGAGACATGGAAGGCCATGTAGGGAGAGGACAAAGGGAGGAGAGAGGGAGGGTCAGAGGGCCATTCCCAGCTTAAGCCATTCAACACCTGGACACTCTTATATACAGCACCTCCAAATGTCCAAGGATGCAGAGTCATTTATTCTAACAAAAAACACCTCTGTTAGTCTCCATCCTGTCCAGAATGGCCAGATTCCATTGGATCTCGGAAGCTAAGCAGGAGAGTGAATGGGAGACCAGAACAACGAGGAATCCTGGGGTCATGATGCAAAGGGACGTAGATGAAGGCAGCAATACACAGGTCTGGACCGGTTGTCTGGAGCCTACAGAATCTTGAAAGCTAAGCAGGGCTGTTCCTGGTTGGCCCTCAGATGGGGGACCTCCAGGGCTGCTACACGGAGGCAGGTGGAACTTTTCTTTTGCATTTCGCTCACGGGTGCAGGCACCGATTGGGCCATCGTGCCCCTTAAGTTCTCCGTTCCACCAACTTCTCTTCTTCTCCTCTCCTCCAAGCTTGGTGGGCCTTCAAAACAAAACGGAGTCGCCACAAATCAGCTGTGACAGCAGCAAAGCAACCAAAACGCATCGTTTGGCTCTGCCTGTGCAGGCAGGTGGGCCTCAGACCGAGTGGCCTGACTGCCCCAGGCAGCCACAGGTCATGGGACTCCCCTAAAAGGGAGCGATGCTCAAAGGGGAATTGTCGTCAGCGCACGACTGGAGTAAAAGGTCTCCAAGGTGGAGAATCGCTTTGCCCTCTGTTGCCAGCCCAACTCTGCTCTGCATCTTGGCTTGGCTATCTTCCGAGGGATGGGCGTTCCTCTGCTGGGGCACAACCACCAGGAATACCTCTCTCTCCACGCCTTTGGCATTCAGACTTGGCACCGCGCACAGGGCAATTTAAAGGGTGCCCGCGGCAAAAACATTAAAAATACGCAGGATTCGTAGAAGGGTGTGCAGAGGACTGTCAGGAAAGATGAGTCCCTCCAGATGAATCATCATCGTAATTGTGTGTTGTTGAATTCCACCCGTTAGGGTTGCCAACCGCCAGGTGGGGCCTGGAGTTCTCATGGCATTACAATTGATAAGAGTTTTCATCTTAGATAGGACACTATTATTATTATTATTATTATTATTATTAATCTCTCTTACCAGAACATGCAGCTGTAGCAAGTTAACCTTTCTGAAGTTAATGTCTGCAGAAAGTTTAACGAACCTTCATGGCTAAGTCATGTCCGATGCACTTCTTTTTTTGTAAAATTTCCTTCTTGTGTTGCACTTTGTGAGACAGGAAGCTGGACTAGAGGGGTCCTCAGTGGTCTGATCCTGCAGTGCTCTTCTTATGTTCTTATGTAGGACTTGGCCTCTCTGCCCTGTTGTTGGCTGTCCAGAGCAACTGGTTGGCCACGGCACGAGACCGGAGGCTGGACTAAATATTCTTGTGAAGGCCTTGGCATTTATGCCCTGTTGCTGGCCCTCCAGAGGAACTGGCTGGCCCCCATGTGAGACAGGATGCTGGACTAGATGGACCTTCACTGGTCTGACCATGCAGGGCTCTTCTAATGTCCTGAAAGCCAGTTTGGTGTAGTGGTTAGGAGTGCGGACTTCTAATCTGGCATGCTGGGTTCGATTCTCCGCTCCCCCACATGCAGCCAGCTGGGTGACCTTGGGCTCAACACAGCACTGATGAAGCTGTTCTGACCGAGCAGTGATATCAGGGCTCTCTCAGCCTCACCCACCCCACAGGGTGTCTGTTGTGGGGAGAGGAATGGAAAAGGTGACTGTAAGCCGCTTTGCGCCTCCTTCGGGTAGGGAAAAGCGGCATATAAGAACCAACTCTTCTTCTTATGAGGGCCTTGGCCTCTCTGCCCTGTTGTCCCTCCAGAGGAATTGGTCAGTCACTGTGAAACAAGATGTTGGACTGGATGGACCACTGGGCTGATACAACAGGGCTCCTCTGGTGTTTTTATTAAGGCCACCTCAGCCTCTGTGCCCTCTGGAGGAACTGTCTGGCCACTGTGAGAGCTAGGATGCTGGACTAGATGGACCAGTGTTCTGATCTGGCAGGGCTCTTCTTACATTTTTGTGAAGGCCTCGGACTCTCTGCCCTGTGGCTGGCTCTCCAGAGGGACTGGTTGGCCACGGTGTGAGACAGGAGGTTGGACTAGATGGACCCTCAGTGGCCTGATCCAGCAGGGCCTTCTGATATTCTTGTGTTCGTATTGGAGCTTGGCAGCCCTTGTAGCACCCAGAGAGGCAGTGCTAGTCTTGAAGGCAGCTTCCATCTCGGAAAGCAATTGCACCCTCCTTCGGTGCCCTGAGGCTGCCCATCGGTGTCCCAAAGAACTCTGCCTTCTTTCTCAAGCTGCGACACTCCCAGCCCCACCTAGTCCTAGAAAGCATGACACGGATCCCAGCAGGTTTGACCTGCAGCCATAGATGACTATATTTCAAGAGGTCATTGAGCGATCCTTCATTTGAGCCACGCAGCAGTCAGGAGAGCCGTTCACGGTGCAAAGTTTAATTAGGCTTAGCACCCTCCCGGAGGATAATCAAAAGAAGAGGCAGCAACCATCTAGCTTTGGTGATGTCTGCAGGTTTGGGTAGATGCTGGTCATGGGAGTTGTGGCCCATGGACATCTGGAGAGCCACAGTTTGGCCAGCCCTGGCATAGCAGCTCATGAGAAATATATTGGATTAAATGTAAAAAGAAATTATAGAATCATAGAGTTGGAAGGGCCATCTAGTCCAACCCCCTGCTCAACACAGGATCAGCCCTAAGCATCCTAAAGCATCCAAGAAAAGTGTGTATCCAATAGCCCGGAAGCTATTCACGAGAAAAAACCTATCCCAAGGCTACTATAGATGTAGTAAAATTATACAGAATACATGAAATAAAAGGTTCTTCGTTCTTGTTTACTCTTGTGTAGGATCCAACCACAACGGTATCTAGATATATCCCGTTTTCAAATAATAATCTTCCTCAATGGTTGTCCTCACTTTTGAATGTGAATGTTATGAATGTCCAAATTGTGAAATTCAACCTCTATTGAATAATATATATATATATCGGTCTTTGGCTCTTCAATATGGGGATGCTAGTAATACCAACTACAAACCGTCCCACTTGTCTGTACTTGCAAAAGCTATACACAGCAGCCCCAATCCTCCACATTTCCTGGTTAAAGGGGAGAAATGCTGTATAAACAAATGACAAAGACAATCTGACTCCAAAGGTAACAAGAGAAAGAAATTTTACTCACAAAAATAGAAGCGCTTCTTACATTGAACCTATTGGGAACAGATTACATTCCAAAAAGTTTAAATTGCTACAGCTTCTAGCCAAGGTAAAAGAGAGAAGATGAAGAAGAACAAGAAGAGAGAAAACAGATAAATAAGATGGAAACAGAGAATACAAGCCAGGGCCAAAGAGGGTGGGGTCACCTGCCAAGTGTTCCCCAGTGAGAAAATTCTCTTAGCGCTTTCCCTACCAGATCCTCTTGCATGCAGTTACCATATCCAGTCCGAATGTCAGTGGCAAAGCATACACAAGAAAAAGGGTGGGCAGGTGACCGGCACGGGGCTGTCCTAATACCAAAAAAGCTCCACCCAGAGCAATTGATTTTCCTGCACAACAGAAGAAGAGCTGGTTTTTTCTACTCCGCTTTTCACTACCCAAAGGAGACCCAAAGCAGCTTACAAACCCCTTTCCCTCCCTCCCCCCACAGCAGACACTCTGTGAGGTAGGGGGGACTGAGTGAGCTCTGGGAGAACTGCTCTGCAAGAACTACTCTGAGAGAACTGTGACTGTCTGCTTGGGGAGGAGTGGGGAATCAAACCCATCTCTCCAGATCAAAGCCCATTGCTCGTAATTACTCTGCCACACTGGCCCTCCCTGTAAGCCAGGAGGGCTAGTGTGGTGCTGGCAGTGTGCATTTGCTGGCTGGGGCTCATGGGAATTGTAGTCCATAGACATCTGGAGGACCACAGGTTGACTACCAATGCCTTACAGGGAGGGCTAGTGTGGTGCTGGCAGTGTGCATTTGCTGGCTGGGGCTCATGGGAATTGTAGTCCATGGACATCTGGAGGACCACAGGTTGACTACCAATCCCTTACAGGGAGGGCTAGTGTGGCGCTGGCAGTGTGCATTTGCTGGCAGGGGCTCATGGGAATTGTAGTCCATGGACATCTGGAGGACCACAGGTTGTCTACCCCTGCTGGAAGGAACATCAAACCAACCTGACTTTCATGTTCCTACCAGCAGCCAAGGTTCAGACGCGACAGTGGAGTTCTCACAAACCGCAGCAGCAGCCATTGGCCCAAAATCAAACACCGTCCCGGACTGCTCCCCTCGCAGGGCAGAAGAAAGATCACCAGGCTTGGAATAAATTAGTGTTTTGAGCGTCGGAGCCACTAATGAGCGCACGATGTAAGTGCCTGGGAAATTCCATTTCACTGATTCGGCAAAAGTGTACGACCCACCAAGCTGGGCTCCCGTTGAATGGGGGAACCGTCCGGCACCACCTCTGTGCAGACAGAGATGCAGAATGACAGCTGCTCTGTTTGGTCCATCTTGGTGGAAGGAGATTACATCTGAGCCTATTCTGCACACAATAGATAATGCACTTTCAATGCACTTTAGACGTAGATTTTCTTGTTCCGCACAGGAAAATCCAGCTGCCAAAGCACATTGAAAGTACATTATCCTATGTGTGCAGAATGGGCCCTAATCTGTAGAACAGGGGTAGTCAACCTGTGGTCCTCCAGATTTCCATGGACTACAATTCCCATGAGCCCCTGCCGGCGTTTGCTTGTTCTCCTTGGCCTACTTTTCCAGAGTGTTCAGATCTCGCTGAACTCCATCTCTGTCTTCTGGGATGTTTGCTACTCCTCCCAAATTGCTGCACTTTCAGGCCAAACATGAACGTACTCCACACCGATACCTGGCCACCTGCAGCTATGCCCCCCCTCCTCACTCAGGGCGTGGGCGCTTCCCCAAGTCCAACAAACTCCCCCAAATGAGAGCAGGTTTTGCCCAGGATCCATGCAGGCTCCAACGGGCCCACTGCTTCTGGCGGGAAAGGAAAGATGAATCACTGGTAGGCCGCTTCATGTATGTGACCGGATTAAACCAGCTCTCCTTTCCCCAGGCTTCCCTTCTCTGCTTGCAGCCCCCCACCCCACCCCCAAATCTTACATCCTGCCTGGTGGGAACGGCTGCCCCAACCTGCTGAGATCCTCTCCCTACACACCCTGCTGCTGTCTCTTCCTCGGGTGCTGCCCTCCCACCAGTCTGCCAGTCGGTGCCTAGCTGGGAGACGGCATAATGATGCCATTGTCTGAGTTCCTGGAATCACAACAATCTAGAATGCCTCCCAGGAAGCTCTTCCGACACGCAGCCCCTCCCCGGTTGGCACACCAGCGCACCCGGGTTGCGCAGAAGCGGTTCATCACCTCGGGTCGTGGCTCCCCAAACGGCAGGAAATTTGGGGACAGTTTGAGAACTTTAGTTGCACAGGGTAGCTGTGCTGGACTGCAGCCGACAGCACCTTAGGGACCAGTGGGAATTCTGCTGGAGTGTAAGCTCTCCAGACTCAAAGCCCTCAACTTTGCTACGATGGCAAAGCTTGTTCTCTCCGGCTGGAATTCTTGCTTTTATTCCTAATTGGGCTTGACTGATACTGCTCAAGACCCAAGGAAGGAAGGAAGGAAGGAAGGAAGGAAGGAAGGAAGGAAGGAAGGAAGGAAGGAAGGAAGGAAGGAAGGAAGGAAGGAAGGAAGCTTTAGGATACTTAGGGCTGATCCTGCATTGAGCAGGGGGTTGGACTAGATGGACTTCCAACTCTATGATTGGCCCCTTCCAACTCTATGATTCTATGAAGGAAGGAAGGAAGATTTTGAGGCCAGTGGTGCCTTTAAGACCAACAAAGTTTTATGCAAAGTGTTGTTGTTGTTATTGTTGTTGTTATTATTATCATCATCATCATCATCACTTATTAGATTTATTCGTCCCACTCTCCCTGGAGGCTCCGGGTAAGTTTCTGTAAGTTTCTGTTGCATGCTTGAAATTGAAGTTTCCACTCTATACAGATAGGGAGCGGGTGAGCTGCAAATTAGCATGCAACATATTAAAGTTGTTTGATGTAAGAACGAAACTAGAATAGCAAGCTTAGTTTGCACGGTAACCGTTTCTTCGGGCTTAATTCCTGGGGGAAACATAGTGACAGACGTGCAGGGCTTGAACTCTCGAAATCTTGTACGTGAACATTTTGTTTGCGTCAAATCCGTTTTACAACTTTCCGTGAAAAGAGATTCAGGTGGGAAGTGAAGCAACAGAACAAAGTCTGAGTCTGGGGATTTTCAAAGTTTAATTCGGAATATATCCTTTGCTCACGTACACAAAAGCATATCTCAGGATTAGATGTTCGGTTGGTCTTCAAGGCGCCCCTGGAGTCAAACGTTGTCTGAGCACCCTTTGAGTCATGGTAGGGAGGGGTCCTTGCCGCTGTTTTCCCAAGTTTCATGACAACATCAGGCAGCTCTTGCAATGCAAAACAGCATCAGGGTTTCCCAAAGTCAGCTGCAAAAAAGCTGGCATCTCTATTGTATTCCACACAAGGCCACATTCCAAGCCCCAGACCGGCTCCTCCCTGCGAGCGGCATAATGGCAAAACCCGGACCGCCATCCTCACCCTGGCTGGCTGGCTGGCTGGGGCGTAGCCACCATCCCTCCAAGAACACCGCCTGTCCCAGTGCCAGGTCACACTGCCAGCTCCAGGTGGGGAAATTCTTGGAGCTTGGGACCTCAGCCAGCTGCGATGCCACAGAAAGGGAGCAGAGTAGTTCTTTTGCTAACCTCCACAGGGGCCATGTTAAGAACGTAAGAGAAGCCATGTTGGATCAGGCCAGTGGCCCCTCCAGTCCAACACTCTGCGTCACACAGTGGCCAAAGCCCAGGGGCCGCCAGGAGGTCCACCAGCATGGCCAGAACTCCAGAAGCCCTCCCACTGTTGCCCCCCAAGTCCCAAGGAGACAGAGCATCCCTGCCCCACTGATGGACTTCTGCCCATATCTTTATCATTACATCCTTCAAACTGTTCTAAAGCTACCGGTCTTTAATTTCATGGACGGCCTGTGAGTTCTTGTATTGTGAGAAGGAAAGAAAGAAAGAAGAGAGAGGAGAGAGAGAGAGAAAGAAAGAAAAAGAAAGAAAGAAAGAAAGAAAGAAAGAAAGAAAGAAAGAAAGAAAGAAGAGAGAGAGAGAGAGAGAGAGAGAGAGAGAGAGAGAGAGAGAGAGAGAAAGAGAGAAAGAGAGAAAGAGAGAAAGAAAGAAAGAAAGAAAGAAAGAAAGAAAGAAAGAAAGAAAGAAAGAAAGAAAGAAAGAAAGAAAGAAAGAAAGAAAGAAAGAAAGAAAGAAAGAAAGAAAACCCACAAGGCCATGCAATTTTCTGCATGAACCACCTCTTGGAAACCACAATGGGCACACCCACCGGGCAGGAAAAAAAACCCAGAAATTTTGCTGCAATAAAATGCTGCCATTTGACCACAGGGGAAATGACATCACCTCTGTGAGGCTTAAAGCTGCGGTTCTTGGTGAAAAAAAGAGAGTGTGGGACTTTCCCTTCCTCCAAAAGTGAGCAAGAATACTTTATCCCCATCAAGCAAAAATGAACCTCTTGGAGAAGTTTGATGTTTAACAGCTGAAGACAGGGCTGTGGCAGCCTCTAATCAGGCCAGCCAGGTGTGATTCACAACTCCTCCTCCACATGCAGCCAGCTGGGTGACCATGGCCTCGTCACAGTCCTGTTAGAGCTGTTTCTAATAGAGCAGTTCTGTTAGAGCTCTCTCAGCCCATCCTACCTCACAGGGGAGAAGAAGGGAAGGCAATTGTCACTTTGAGACTCCATCAGGTAGTGAAAAGCCAGGTATAAAAAACAATTCTTCTTCTTTCTTCTTCTTCTTCTTTTCTTCTTCTTTTCTTCTTCTTTTCCTTCTCCTTCTCCTTCTCCTTCTTCTTCTGCTTTGGAGGGTGGACTCTGCAGGATTATGCTTCAACAAGGTCTCTCTTCCATCCCAAACCCTGCCCTCCCTCCCCTCCCCTCCCCAGGGTGCCAACCTCCAGGAAGTGGCTGGAGATCTCCCAGGTTTACAATCCATCTCTAGGCAGCAGAGATCAGTGCCCTAGGAGGAAACGGCACCTCAGGAAGGTGGAATCGATGGCCTTCTACCTCACTGCAGTCCTCTCCTGTTGGAATCACGCCCCCCCCCTGCCAAATCTCCAGGAATTTCCGAGCAGGAGCTGGTTTAGGCCCGGCCTGTTGAAGTCATGAGGCATGGAGTCCTCTCTGCAGAGCCCCCCACATTTCAAACACA